>NC_134355.1:462375681-462395681 GCF_048569485.1 Anomaloglossus baeobatrachus | reverse complement strand
GTGTGTGTGTGTGGTGTGTTGTGCAGTGCGCGCGCATGTGTGTGTGTGTGCATCAGCCTCTCTACTCTCAGCCTACCTCTCCCAGCCTCCCTCCTCCCAGCCTCCCTCAGCATCAGCCTCCCTCTCCCAGCCTCCCCAAGCATCAGCCTCCACCAGCATCAGCCTCTCTCCTTCCAGCCTCCGCCAGCATCAGCCTCCGCCAGCATCAGCCTCTCTCCTTCCAGCCTCCTCCAGCATCAGCCTCCCTCTCCCAGCCTTCCCCAGGATCAGCCTCTCTCCTCCCAGCCTCCGTCCTCCCAGCCTTCCCCAGCATCAGCTTTCCCCTCCCAGCCTCCCTCAGCATCAGCCTTCCCCAGCATCAGCCTCTCTCCTCCCAGCCTCAGCCTCTCTCCTTCCAGCCTCCCCCAGCATCAGCCTCTCTCCTTCCAGCCTCCCTCAGCATCAGCCTCCTCTTCCCAGCCTTCCCCAGGATCAGCCTCTCTCCTCCCAGCCTCCTTCTTCCCAGCCTCCCCCTCCCAGCCTCCCTCAGCATCAGCCTTCCGCTCCCAGTCTCCCCCAGCATCAGCCTCCCCAAGCATCAGCCTCCACCAGCATCAGCCTCTCTCCTTCCAGCCTCCCTCAGCATCAGCCTCCCGTTCCCATCCTTCCCCAGGATCAGCCTCTCTCCTCCCAGCCTCCTTCCTCCCAGCCTCCTTCCTCCCAGCCTCCCCCTCCCAGCCTCCCTCAGCATCAGCCTTCCCCTCCCAGTCTCCCCCAGCATCAGCCTCCCCAAGCATCAGCCTCCACCAGCATTAGCCTCTCTCCTTCCAGCCTCCCCCAGCATCAGCCTCCCCAAGCATCAGCCTCCACCAGCATCAGCCTCCCTCGTCCCAGCCTCCCCCAGCATCAGCCTCCCTCTCCCAGCCTCCCCCAGCATCAGCCTCTCTCCTCCCAGCATCAGCCTCTCTCATCCCAGATCAGCCTCTCTCCTCCCAGCATCAGCCTCTCCTCTCTGTCCCCAGCATCAGCCTCTCTCCTCCCAGCCTTCCCCAGCATCAGCCTCTCTCCTCCCAACCTCCCCCAGCATCAGCCTCCCCCAGCATCAGCCTCTCTTCTTCCAGCCTCCCCCAGCATCAGCCTCTCTTCTTCCAGCCTCCCCCAGCATCAGCCTCTCTCCTTCCAGCCTCCCCCAGCATCAGCCTCCCTCTCCCAGACTTCCCCAGGATCAGCCTCTCTCCTCCCAGCCTCCGTCCTCCCAGCCTTCCCCAGCATCAGCTTTCCCCTCCCAGCCTCCCTCAGCATCAGCCTCTCTCCTCCCAGCCTCAGCCTCTCTCCTTCCAGCCTCCCCCAGCATCAGCCTCTCTCCTTCCAGCCTCCCTCAGCATCAGCCTCCCCTTCCCAGCCTTCCCCAGCATCAGCCTCCCCTTCCCAGCCTTCCCCAGCATCAGCCTCTCTCCTCCCAGCCTCCTTCCTCCCAGCCTCCCCCTCCCAGCCTCCTTCAGCATCAGCCTTCCCCTCCCAGTCTCCCCCAGCATCAGCCTCCCCCTCCCAGCCTTCCCCATGATCAGCCTCTCTGCTCCCAGCCTCCTCCAGCACGCCGTGCTCCTCTGCCGACACTCACACACCCGATCGCATCCACTCACACACACCCGATCGCATCCACTCACACACACCCGATCGCATCCACTCACACACACCCGATCGCATCCACTCACACACACCCGATCGCATCCACTCACACACACAGACACTGACGATATCGCACATACGCGCTGATACTCACAACATCCGGAGATATCACATGCCTCTGGCCATGTGATCCTCCGTCAGGTCCTGGAAGGTCACAACAGCACAGTATCGAGGCCGAGAAGCAAGCGATATCGCCGGATGCTGTGAGTGTGTGGATGCGATGTGAGGTGTGTGTGAGGTGTGTGTGAGGTGTGTGTGTGTGAGAGTGAGTGTGATCTGATGTGTGTGTATGTTTGTGTGTGTGCTGTTATGTGTGTGCGTGTGGATCTTCTGCCGCAGCAGGACCTTGATGCGCTTGTAACCATGCGAGCATGGTTACCAACGTATCCACACCACTCCCGTGCGAGCGGGGGCCGGGGGGGTGGGGGGGAGTACAGTACTCACCTCCGTGACAGCCGTGTCAGTTCGGGGAATGGGAGGGGGGGGGGGGGGGAGTACAGTACTCACCTCCGTGACAGCCGGGTCAGTTCGGGGAATGCGCAGGGGGAGGGAGGGGGCGGGGCCAGAGCTAGCGTGCATTGCGTGAGGGGGGCGGGGCGTGGCGGGGCCGAATTGCCAATGCCTGCAGGGTGCCGGGGCGAGAGGCCAATCTGTGGGGGGGGCGGAGCCTGGGCGAGCGGCCAATCGGTGTGGGGGGGCGGGGCCATGGCGAGCCCAGCGGCCAATCAGCTTTGTGTCACCGTAAGGACACAATTTTGGAGCATGACAGACAGACAGACAGACAGACAGACAGAATAAGGCAATTATATATATAGATATGTGTATGTCTGTGTATATATATATATATATATATATATATATATATATATTTATATATTTTTTTATACATATTGTACAATAATGTGTATATGTATGTATATGTCAAACTGCCCTGACCAAATGCTCTAACGACCTACTAACCGCAAAAGCCAAGCAACTCTACTCTGTCCTCCTCCTCCTGGACCTGTCCTCTGCCTTTGACACAGTAGACCACTCCCTTCTACTACAGATTCTCTCGTCTCTGGGCATCACAGACCTGGCGCTATCTATGATCTCCACATAGTTAACCAACCGAACTTTCAACGTCTCCCACTCTCACACCACTTCCTCATCTCGCCCCCTATCTGTCGGGGTCCCCCAAGGTTCAGTTCTTGGACCCCTTCTGTTCTCCATTTACACCTTATGCCTGGGACAGCTCATAGAGTCCCACGGCTTTCAGTATCCTCTCTACGCTGATGATACGCAGATCTACTTCTCTGGACCTGACATCACCTCCCTGCTAACCAGAATCCCACAATGTCTGTCTGCTATTTCATCCTTTTTTTTCTCTGCTCGATTCCTAAAACTGAACATGGACAAAATAGAATTCATTGCCTTTCCTCCTCCTCTTCACTCAACTCCCCCACGTGACATATCCATCAATGTCAATGGCTGCTCACTTTCCCCAGTGCCATGTGCTCGCTGCCTGGGAGTAATCCTAGACTCTGATCTCTCTTTCAAGCCACACATCCAAGCCCTCTTCACCTCCTGACGCCTCCAACTCAAAAATATTTCCTGGATCCGTACATTCCTTTCCCAAGAAGCTGCAAAAACCCTAGTACATGCACTTATTATCTCCCGCCTGGATTATTGCAACCTTCTGCTCTGTGGCCTCTCTTCTAACAGTCTCGCACCCCTACAATCTATTCTAAACTATGCTGCCCGGCTAATTCACCTGTCCCCCCGCTACTCCCCGACCTCTCCTCTCTGCCAATCCCTTCACTGGCTTCCCATTGCCCAACGACTCCAGTTCAAAATATTAACCATGACATACAAAGCCATCCACAACCTGTCTCCTCCCTACATCTGTGACCTAGTCTCCTTGTACTTACCTGCACGTAACCTTCGATCCTCACAAGATCTCCTTCTCTACTCCCCTCTCATCTCCTCTTCCCACTATCGCATCCAAGATTTCTCCTGTGCCTCCACCATACTCTGGAATGCTCTGCCACAACACATCAAACTCTCGCCTACCTTGACAAGCTTCAAAAGGAACCTGAAGACCCACCTCTTCTGACAAGCCTACAACCTGCCGTAACCCTCAGTCTTATACAGCGCCGCACAATCATCACTACCCTAACCTACTGTATCCTCACCTATCCCTTGTAGACTGTGAGCCCTCGCGGGCAGGGTCCTCTGTTCTCCTGTACCTGTCTGTGTCTTGTATTGTTTATGATTATTGTACTTGTTGCTATTATGTACACCCCTTTCACATGTAAAGCGCCATGGAATTGATGGCGCTATAATAATAAATAATAATAATAATATATATTGTATTTTTTTAATTTTTTTTTTTTTTTTTTTTTACACAGAGGAGTAGTTAGTGTTTTTTTTGTCTGCTACTTAGAAGGAAAGTTATGACTAGACTTCAGGCTGTTTAGTTGCGGACATAATAATGTGGTTGCATTGTTTTAGTCTCACGCTGAGGTCCTAAGATATTTGGAGAGAAAAAACGAAAAGTGACGAGCAAAACCCTTGTTCCATTGTTTATGTACTGCACTACAGCCGCAGACAAAATATAATGATTTTTTTTTTCTAAAAATAGCTGTTTACTTGCAAGAATTAGAAGACTAAATACTTCTTAATAGCCTACTTATTACTGGAAAGCTCTTCTACTCAGCCATTCTAGACAGACAAGGTCTTTGAAGTTATAAAATGTTCCTGTAGAAGAATTTTCAGTTCTATTTGTCACAAGTAGTGTTTGCTTCTTTTTGCCTTGCAAAGTATGTATACTGCAACCAAACTGAATACACACACACTCTCATTTTAAAATCTGTTTTTGTTTTCTGATTGTGGATTATTTTCTGTACATAATTATGTGAGTGGCCATCTTGTCAAGTTGAGGCTGCTTCTGCTAAAGGGGTTGTCTGACACCGATAATGTATTTTCTAACTATCTTTACCCCTAACCACTGTTGTAATTCCCTACAATTCTTCCCTATTTTATTCCTAAAGTTGTGTTTTGGGTTTTTTTTACAGCACTTTTTTTGACATTTTGTTTGAGAGGAGTCTCAAGCGTGATATCACAGGAGGTTGGAGCTGCAGTCACTCCCCACAGCGCCTCAGGGGGCAGCGCTGCAGATACTTAATAGTTTTTTTGCATTGCCACCCACTGAAGATGTCCTGGATACTGGATGATGTGTGATGGACGCTGTGGCCGAAGTTATTGCAACACCGGCATGCTACTCCTCTCTCTGTAACCGCTTCCATTGCTTGTGTTTAAGAAGATGGCTAGGGACAATGCTGGATGCAGTGAGTGACAACAGGGCGACCCACAGCCTCTAACACCACCCTCAAATGAAGCGTCTCAAGGGGGCAGCCTTGGTGTTACTCACTACTTCTAGCACCACCCCTTATGATGCTTTGTTTGAGGACGGTACTAGAAGCAGTAAGGAACACCAGCTTCACCCCATGATGACTCTTTGCTTGAGGGCAGTACTAGAGCCTGTAGTGCGGCGTTGGTGTCACTCAGTGCACCAAGCACTGCCCCCAACTGACTTATACCGTGTTTTTCCAAAAATAAGCCCTAGCGGGGATTTTCAGCATTTTCATAGCAAGGCTTAAATATAAGCCCTCCCCTAACAATAAGCCCTAGTTGCTGTTCAGTAATGAAGTGTCCGTGCAACTAAAAAAATTACAGATGCTGCATGACACTTCATTATAGACAGTGGGCACCCCGGAATCATTCTCACCAAACGCCAAGTGGGAGGCCCTGCAGTGATCGCACACATCCGATCTCACTCACACACAACATCAGATCACTCACACACAACACAAACGTCGGATCGCACACATACTCGCATTTTTTTTGTTTTTTGTTTTCAATAATGTTTAAATAATATTATTTGTTTTTAATTCTGAAAAAAATAATAAGTTTCATATTTTCCACTTTTAAACACTAGGGAGAGCAGCTGCTTAAATCCGGCTGTATAACTACTGTAGAACTAGCTGACATTACAGCTGCAGTAAAAGTGTGCAGAATCTGCTCTCCTGTGTGTGATGTCACAGCTCCCCCTCCGAATCTGGGTGTTTCCAAAAGGATAAGGGACGATGAAGTTTAGTGAGACAGTGCGGAGCCATTTTGTTGTTGGCCGCAGAGTGATTATAATATGTCTAAAGTGTCAATGAGGACAGCTGCATAGTGCTCCACTGTCTCCCTATGACCTGCTGCTGGCTGTCTCCCTCTCTATACCCCGCTGCTGGCTGTCTCCTTTCCTATGCCAAGCTGCTGGCTGTCTCCCTATGCCAAGCTGCTGGCTGTCTCCCTCCCTGTGCCCCGCTGCTGGCTGTCTCCCTCCCTATGCCCCGCTGCTGGCTGTCTCCCTCCCTATGCCCCGCTGCTGGCTGTCTCCCAAGGCCCTCTGTATCCCGCACCCCCATATACTGTGCTGCCGGCCGGGATTGGAGGTCCAAAGTGACATGTGGTGTGGAGGGGTGATCTGTAGTGCAGTGCCACTCAGGCTGCAGATCACCACTTCCAGCCACATGCACTCACCTCAGACCTGCGCCCCTGGCAGCCTGTCATGTCAGAGTAGCAGCAGCGGATGGAGTCCCAAGGTGAGCACATGTGAGGAGGAGGGGGTGAGCGGCAGTGGTGTAAGCGGCGGAGCAGGAGAGGGTCTGAATGGCAGAGTGGGGGAAGGTTGCGTGGCAGAGTGGGACGGGGGCTAAACGGCAAAGTGGGGGAAGGTTGCATGGCAGAATGGGGAGCAGCGCGCCAGGATCAATTACGGTGCAATTACTGTTGCCTGGTGGGTGATAGGGGTAAAGTGCAGCAGGTGCTCCACAAAGATGGCGCTGATCTCCTCCCTTTGCTGTGATCTGGACAGCCCAGGGGACGTGTCCATTTCACAGCAGACTCCTTCTCTGTTACTAAATGGGGTTGGAATCTGACCATGGTCTTCTATGCCCAGGGGGCTGCCATAAAAGAGGTGAGTAACTCTCGTTACAAACACCAAATCCAAGATGGCAGCCCCCAGTGCTTCAGTAAAACTAGAATTAAATAAAAACTAAAATAAACAGTGAATTTAATTTTATATTAAAAATACTTGATTTTATAATCGCTATTATTAATACAAAAATAAAAAAAAAACGCCACACCCTTCCTTTAATATTTTCTAAACATTATGTTGATGATTTCTTTATTGTTAATTTTTTCCATTTGGTCTTGTACTAAAATTTGAAGTGCTGGTGTGTAAACAGTGGGTCCACCCATATCCTGTCCACCACCATTAACTTGAGAACGGCGGCAGCAATAGGCATAGAATTGGTGTCTGGGTATAGTAAAGTAGCCATGCGCTACGCAATGAAACCACCTATAGCGCCAGGTGGTAGCGTTCAGTTTTCTCATGTTAATGGCAGTGGACAGGATATGGGTTGACACACTGTATGTATGTGAGATATACAGTGCCTTGCGAAAATATTCGGCCCCCTTGAATTTTTCAACCTTTTCCCACATTTCAGGCTTCAAATATAAAGATAAAAAATTTAAATTTTATGGTGAAGAATCAACAACAAGTGGGACACAATTGTTAAGTTGAACTAAATTTATTGCTTATTTTAAACTTTTGTAAAAAGTAATAAACCGATAATTGGGGCATGCAATATTATTCGGCCCCTTTACTTTCAATGCAGCAAACTCACTCCAGAAGTTCATTGAGGATCTCTGAATGATCCAATGTTGTCCTAAATTACTGATGATAAATATAACCCACCTGTGTGTAATGAAGTCCCCGTATAAATGCACCTGCTCTGTGATAGTCTCAGTGTTCTGTTTAAAGCACAGAGAGCATCATGAAGACCAAGGAACACAACAGGCAGGTCCGTGATACTGTTGTGGAGAAATTTAAAGCTGGATGTGGTTACAAAAAGATTTCCACAACTTTAAACATCCCAAGGAGCACTGTGCAAGCAATCCTATTGAAATGGAAAGAGTATCATACCACTGCAAATCTACCAAGACCCGGCCGTCCCTCAAAAATTTCATCTCAAACAAGGAGAAGACTGATCAGAGATGCAGCCAAGAGGCCCATGATCACTCTGGATGAACTGCAGAGATCTACAGCTGAGGTGGGAGAGTCTGTCCATAGGACAACAATCAGTCGTACACTGCACAAATCTGGCCTTTATAGAAGAGAGGCAAGGAGAAAGCCATTTCTCAAAGATATCCATACAAAGTGTTGTTTAAAGTTTGTCACAAGCCACCTGGGAGACACACCAAACATGTGGAAGAAGGTGCTCTGGTCAGATGAAACCAAAATAGAACTTTTTGGGCACAATGCCAAATGTTATGTTTGGCGTAAAAGCAACACAGCTCATCACCCTGAACACACCATCCACTGTCAAACATGGTGGTGGCAGCATCATGGTTTGGGCCTGCTTTTCTTCAGCAGGGACAGGGAAGATGGTTAAAATTGATGGGCAGATGGATGGAGCCAAATACAGGACTATTCTTGAAGAAAACCTGTTGGAGTCTGCAAAAGACCTGAGACTGGGACGGAGATTTATCTTCCAACAAGACAATGATCCAAAACATAAAGCAAAATATACAATGGAATGGTTCACAAATAAACATATCCAGTTGTTAGAATGGCCAAGTCAAAGTCCAGACCTGAATCCAATCGAGAATCTGTGGAAAGAGCTGAAAACTGCTGTTCACAAATGCTCTTCATCCAACATTACTCAGCTCCAGCTGTTTGCAAAGGAAGAATGGGCAAGAATTTCAGTCTCTCAATGAGCAAAACTGATAGAGGCATACCCCAAGCGACTTGCAGCTGTAATCGCAGCAAAAGGTGGCGATACGTAGTATTAACTTAAAGGGGACGAATAATATTGCACGACCCAATTTTCAGTTTATTATTTATTACAAAAATTTAAAATAAGCAATAAATATTGTTTACCTTCACAATTGTGTCCAACCTGTTGTCGATTCTTCATCATAAAATTTAATTTTTTTATCTTGGTCTGAAGCCTGAAATATGGGAAAAGGTTGACAAATTCAACGGGGCCAAAAACGTTTGCGAGGCACTGTGTGTGTATATGTATTTGTGTGTATGTATATGTGTATGTATATATATATATATATATATATATATATATATATATATATATATATATATATATATATATATATATATTATATATATATATATGTATAATATATATATATATATATATGTATAATATATATATATATATATATATATATGTATAATATATATGTATGTATATATATGTATAATATATATGTATGTATATATGTATATATATATATAGTGTATATATATGTATAATGTATGTATGTATATACAGTATATTATAGTGTATAGTATATTATACACTAGAGTTCAAAAGTTTGGGGTTACCCAGACAATTTTGTCTTTTCCATGAAAAATCATACTTTTAGTTATCAAATGAGTTGCATAATGATAGAAAATATAGTTCAGACATTGACTAGGTTAGAAATATTGATTTTTACTTGAAATAATAATTTTCTCCTTCAAACTTTTGCTTTCGTCACAGAATACTCCCTTTGCAGCAATTACAGCTTTGCGGACCTTTGGCATTCTAGCTGTTAATTTGCTGAGGTAATCTGAAGATATTTCACCCCATGCTTCCAGAAGCCCCTCCCAAAAGTTGGATTGGCTTGATGGGCACTTTTTGTGTACCATACGGTCAACCTGCTCCCACAACAGCTCAATAGGGTTGAGATATGGTGACTGGGTTTGAAACTCCATTACAGATAGGGAAGATTCAAATTGTCTCTCCAGGAATGGAGACAAACTCTAGTGCAGCGCCACCTATTGGAAGTAGCGATCCTAAAAGTCATAAGTGGATTTCTAACAATCCTTTGCATATGACTTAGGATTTTTTATGCCAGACCAGAATCCCAAATTGCAGACACGGTGTTTCGGGGTGCTTGCCCCTCGTCAGTGCAAAGTATGGGGTGTCTGGTCTGGCTCATGAGAAGCTATGTGGGGGATAGGGAAGAAGCAGGCAGCTGGTATTCTATCACTATTTAGTTCATGCATAATTTGGAAGTGTGCTTTGGGTCATTTTCCTGTTTTAGGATGAAATTGGCTCCAACCAAGCTCTGTCCACAGGGTATGGCATTGCAAAATGGAGTGATAGCCTTCCTTATTCAAAATCCTTTTACCTTGTACAAATCTCCCACTTTACCAGCACCAAAGCAACTCCAGACCATCACATTACCTCCACCATGCTTGACAGATGGCGTCAGGCACTCTTCTAGCATCTTTTCAGTTGTTCTGCGTCTCACAAACTTCGATTCGTCTGTCCATAACACTTTCTTCCAATTTTCCTCTGTCCAATGTCTGTGTTCTTTTCCCCATATTAATCTTTTCCTTTTATTAGCCAGTCTCAGATATGACTTTTTCTTTGTCACTTTGCTCTGAAGGCCAGCATCCCGGAGTCGCCTCTTCACTGTAGACGTGGTCAGAATAACTAAAAATCACTGTTACTCAAAATAAGATGGACTGCCAGCTAAGTCACTGAGGGATCAGGTTACAGCTGTGTATTGAAGTCTATATGGATAGGGAAAGAGAGGCAAGCTGCAGCGAGACACAAAAATGGTGCAGTTGCTTTTAGTTAAAAGGGAACTGTGCTTTAGAACAAATTTTATATGTAAGATGTATTAGTGTCTTAAAAGCAATTCTTCAAATCAGTTTCAATAAAAAAGTTATTTTAAATCTTAAAACCCCTTTATAAAGTGCTTGTCACCAATGGTCACTTCCTACTTTCCTGGCCACTGACTATTGTTAGGTGATAGCTGTCTTTAATATCAAAGATGAAGAGGCGGACTGCAGGGGGCATATTTTTCATAAGTTAGGCTTATAGTGATCCAATCACAGTATCAATGCTTTGTGATTGATGGAGAGGAGAGATATATGCTTACAATGTTCATTCTAAAAAAAATAATTAAAAAAAAATCACATAATGGACATTTTTGATCTAAAGCCTCTGTGTATGTTACAATTAGCATTGAAACCTAATTTTTTTGCTGTGATCCTGCTAATATTGTAGAAACGCATCCTTTTTACCACAATCTTTGCTTTATCATAACTAAAATGCATGCTTTTGCCTAAATTTTAGTAAACTTGCAGTAAAAGTATGTGGTTACTGTGCAGGTTGCAACAGTGAAAGGAGAGGTTCATTGTAAGCGCATTGTGTAACACATTATGGGAAGTGTGGGGAAGCATTGATTCTCCCTGTAACTTGGAATTGTCAATACCTTGGAAGGCAGAGCAGGGGAAATAAGCATATGAATGCAGAGAAAAACCATGATGCATTGACCGAACGTGACCTTGGTTCAACTTTTATTGACAAGTCAGTTACCCCCTTTTTAATCTCACCCCAGTTCTTGATTCGTCTCTATACTGCGCAATACTCTACCATGTCTTCCATGCTGCTCCTTCTGGGAGTGCGCTACAGAAACATGTGAGATCAGGATTCCCTCATCTCTGTGTATCTTCTCTGGAAGATATTATAGCAGTTAGCATCCACCCACCTGCTCAGAGAAAACTAAAGATTTAACAGACAGAGGAGAAACTAGTAAGACAATGCAGAATACAGGTCATATCATGGCTAGAATTGGTGTTCTTCCATTCGTAAAAGCATGATGGCTCTTTCTGAAAAGTCACTTGAAAAGGCAGGCCCACCGTGAAATGCGTTTGAGGATGTTCGGGTATAGTGGGTGTCTTATGTTTTAATTAAGAAACTTGACACTGTTGCCATGTGTAGTATGTACACCACTGAGATAAAAGCCCAATATTGTATTACCTGCAAGAAAGCAATGTTTTCTGTTCATTCTAAATGAACACATTCTTCATCCCACTTTTTTTCGTCAGTTTGCCAGTGAGGATTACAGGTACTTATCTTTTTCCGTTTGTCTAACCAACGGCCGTAATCAGCTGTGAGGTTAACATGACTGCTTTCTGTTTGAGAATGACGCCATAAGGAAGGTTCAGGCCCATTAAGCCTGTGCTCTGATGCTTCAGCAACCATGTGAATGAGCGGAGCCTGATGATCTCTGCTTTTCACGCACAGTGATGGCGGAGAATACAATTCTTTATATCTAATGAATCCAGCAGTAATGACCCATCCATCATTCCTTCTATTCTTCTTACAGATAACAAGGCAATAATAGGGCCTTTTATCAGATCCTGCTAAATGTGGAGAAATGGCTGCTATGATTAGGAATAGTTAACCCCTTTTTTATACTGTACTGCATCTCTAAAACAGGCACACATGCTTCTGCACAGTGTATATGTTTTTATAGATATTTGAGCCCATTCTTTGTATAGAATGAGGTAAGCCTGGCTCACTCTATCAATAGGAGCTCGGGGAAAAAATGGAGAACTGAATTATAAAACAAAGCTCCGGCACACTCCAAGAATAATAGAAAAAATCATGATGCTTCAATATTTTTTATTTAATTTGTGCATAAAAAAAGTCCGACGTTTCGACCGTTTCCCTCCTCACTTCAATCACGTCCTGAATCACCACTGAAGGCACGTTATAGAACTGAGAAAGAGAAGGGAATAGAAACCAGAGTCATGTGTTTGAGAAATAAATTTCAAACAAGATCAACTCTTATAATAAGTTTTAAGGTATCGTCACACATAACAAGATCGCTAGCGAGATCGCTGCTGAGTGCCATTAGCGATCTCGTTATGTGTGACACCTACCAGCGATCAGGCCCCTGCTGTGAGATCTCTAGTCGTTGGCGAATGGTCCAGGCCATTTTCTTCTAAGGCGATGTCCTGCTGGGCAGGACACATTGCTGTGTTTGACACTGTGTGACAGGGTCACAGTGACTGCTGAGATCGTTATACAGGTCGCCACTGCGACCTGTATCGTTCCTGCATCGTTTGTAAGGTCTGATTGTGTGACATCTCACCAGCGACCTCCCAGCGACTTACCTGCGATCCCTATCAGGTCACATCGTTTTCGGGATCGCTGGTAAGTCGTTGTGTGACTGGGCCTTTACACATCTTTATTAAATACAAAAGATAAACATGTTAGAAATTGCATAGAGAGTGATCTAAGATTACAAAGTGAGTCATAAATAGGTAGTAGATAAAAATCCAGAACAAAGCAATTAGGTCTGGTGGGTCACCATGGGGAGTGAAGGCAGAGTTGAAGCAGACACGTGCCAGTTACATCATAGTGATAGTGGGGTCGGTGGCGGTTGGTCTGTATAGGATTCACCATGGGTAAGCAGGAATGTATAGTATAATGATGACATGTGCACTATCACTATGATGTAACTGGCACGTGTCTGCTTCGACTCTGCCTTCACTCCCCATGGTGACCCACCAGACCTAATTGCTTTGCTCTGGATTTTTATCTACTACCGATTTATGACTCACTTTTTATAATCTTAGATCACTCTCTATGCAATTTATAACATGTTTATCTTTTGTATTTAATAAAGATGTGTAAAACTTATTATAAGAGTTGATCTTGTTTGAAAGTTATTTCTCAAACACATGACTCTGGTTGCTATTCCCTTCTCTTTCTCAGTTCTATATATTGCCTTTATAGGGAGCAACCATATGCAACCTAATGATGTATAAGGGGTTCCATGTGTCCCATCTTGTTTTCTGAAGGCACGTTATGTAGCCACATTTCCCGCAATCACCATTAAAGACTGGTGCAGCTGTAGCATTTCCACATTTGTCTTATTATTCAGATCCAATTTATCTTAGGGTCACTTGAGGAGTCTGGGGAGAAGTCGGCGCTCATACAGCGTTCCTATTTTTCTATAAATGAATATACATCCGTTTTCATGATATAAGATATAAAGAGAGCAAAAAATAATTTCCTTCAGGACTGTTGTGTCCCTATTATTCCATATCAATATTCTAAGGCATTCCACCTTATAATCTTACTTACCAGAAGCAACAGCCGTTACCTAGCAACTTTCTGCTATTGTTTGTGCTTAGAAAAATTTGTCCTTGATAAAGACCTGATTCATGGTCGAAACGTCGGACTTTTTTTATGCACAAATTAAATAAAAATATTGAAGTATCACGATTTTTCCTATTGTTCTTGGAGTGTGCCGTAGATTTGTTTTATAATTCATTCTTTGTATAGGACTTTGCTGAACTGTATATCAAGTATAATAATTAGATAATAATTCCAGGCCAATGGCTTATATAGTGCCCAATTCCAAAGATAAAAACGGAGCCGCCTTCTGCTCGCTAATATGAAAACACTAGCTGAAAAGAGGGCATGTTTGCCCTTTCCATGATTTTTGGGTGCGCAGAATGATTTAGGCTATGTGCCCACGCTGCGGAAAATGCGCGGATTTTGCCGCAGATTTCTCGCGGAAAAGCCGCGGATTTCCCGAAAATCTGCAGCTCAGGCACTTCCCAGCCATTTCTATGGCATTTTGGAAATGCTGTGCCCACTCTGCGGATTTTTCCGCAGCGGATTTCGTGCGGATTTTGATCCGGAAAAATCTGCAACATGTCAAATATTGTTGCGGATTTTCATCCGGATTTTAGCTTTAAAATTGGGGGGAAAAAAAAAAACAATCTGCACCAAAATCCGCATCAAATCCGCGGCAATTCCGCAGTAAATCCGCGGCAAATCCGCACCTTTGAAAAGGTGCGGATTTTGCGGGAAAGCTGCGGATTTTGATGCAGAAAAATCCGCAGCTACATTCTCCCATGGACACATAGCCTTAATGTTTTGTTTTAAAGGGCCAAACTTGTAAGAACAGATTCTTATTACATCATGAAGCTGGCTATACAGTCTGAGTCTTCAAAACAACTGCTGTCCATATACCCTGTTGAGATATTTGGAAGTCATTGTGTTATGCGTTCAGGACCCTGAAATGGATAAATGAGTTAGAGCAGAGGGCCACTGTGCATAGATGGCAAACCCACAGATGTTCGGGTTCAAGAGCTCTGGATGGACTTAAGAAAAAAAAAAGTCAGGTTCCGAACCGGACTTGAACTTGAAAATCTGTTTGGACGCCGAACCCTAATAAGTCTATGGGGACCCGAACATTGTGCAGTAAAATGATGGTAGAAAAAGCTATGGGACTGCAAAGCAGGACAGTTATACTTACCGAGTCTCCCGCGCGGCTGTCACACTGCTTCCGGGTCCACTTGTTAGCTTTCATGCATATTCACTGCTTCCCCACCCACCCTCTGTGACAGCATCTGTTGTTGTTTGCAGTCAGACCGCCAACATGATAGCGTCTGTGATTGGTTGTGGAGTGTAAAATTAAATAAATTGGAAAAAAAATTACGTAGGATCCCCCGTATAGTGATACCCAGCTCAGATAAAGCAGATGGCTACAAGCTGAAGCCCATGAAGCCCAGAACTGTGCACGTTATCTTGCCTGTGTATCAAAATACGAGGGAACCCATGCGGCTTTTTAGCTAATTATTTAAATAATTTTAAAAAACGGCATGTGGTCTCCCCCCCCCACCCCCACCCCCAACACACCTTCACCCCAATTTTGATACCTAGCCAGGATAAAGTGGACAGCTGGGGGTTAGTATTCTCAGGCTGGGGAGGTCCATGATTATTGGGCCTTCCCAGCCAAAAATTAAAGTAGCCCCCTGCCACCCAGAATTCTCGCTCTTTACCCAGCTTATCTCTATTGCCCTGGTGTGGTGGCAATTGTTGTAATATAAGAGGTAAATGACAGCTGTGATTTGTCAAAAATGTCAGCTGGCACTAAGCACTGGATTAGTAATGGGGAGGGGTCTATGAGACCCCCCTTTACTAATTCTGTAAGTAAAAAGAGATAAACACAAAACAAAGACAAAAATCCTTTATTACAAAAAACCACCCTCTTTCTCCAAATTATTAACCCCCAAGCATCCATGTCCGATGTAATGCACACCATGGTATTCCAAGACGATTCCGCCTTTGCTACATATTAAAAGCGCAGTGCGCGGGCACATTAAAAAACCTAAGCGCCCTCTGCAGATTCATGCAGACACTGAGCCTCACGGCACCCCACCTGTGACTGTAGATAAACTCGCCTCAGGTGAATTCAATGAGACCTGCATCTCCAGGCAGAAAACCGCATTTTTTTTTTCTTTTTCTTTTTTTTTCCAAAAAAGCATCAAAATGCAATGCGGTCATTATCAAAATTCTCAATTCTGAGGTATAATCTATATTCAGGGAAGACTTTCCCATTACTGAGATAGGAGATGGCAGTTGGTACTGATGAGATTCTGTGACGACGGGAGGAGGCAGAGGGAGGAGCTAGATGCAGACTCTGCCCCTCCTCACTCTATCTACATCTAATCTCAGCACCAATTGCCATCTCCTAGCTCAGTAATGGGAAAGTCTTTACCTCACAATTAAGAATTTTGATAATTGCCAATTATGGCAGAAAAAGAAGCAAATTTGTTTGATAAGCTATATTACAAAGTTGATTACTTTCATGGGTACTATTGATTTAGAAAATGAAAACTATAGTTACGCTTTAAGCATAGTTTTTTAATTGAGTCAAATGCTTCTTGGGGATCATGTGTCACGCTAGGTACGGGGAAGTACCAAATTAAATGGAAGGGAAACCCTGTGTCTAGGGAGAGGGAAGATGGTTATCCCTAATCAAGCCTACCGCTGGACCTTGGCATTCCGCATCTATGCACCGAGCCGGATGCCTTACCCTGGCTGACCCTGAAATAAGTCCTAGGTAGGGAACAGATGGGATGAGTGTTTAGTCAACCTCACTAAGCTCTAAAGACGACACAGGAATAACAAACGAGGAAATTAATCAAGTAAGAGAGGAACTGCAAACAACAAAGTTTCTCCAGATGAATACAAGCTAACTTTTTACACTGAAGATTTGTTAAGAGTATTAGACCTATCACCAGCACAGAGTAAGGGGAAATGAGGGTATATAAAGACACCACAGGAAGTGTTGATGAAAAACAGCTGAAAGGGTGAGGAACTCCACAGGTTCCTAAAGGGAAAGGGATGAAAAACCAAGCAGAGAAATTACATAGGATACCAAATATACCAAGCAGGAATAATAGAAGGTCAAGGAGCAGTTTGCGCAGGCAAAAGCTGTGATCTTCTATGGCCGGACACCACAGGATTGTCTGTAACCCGTGACACATCTGTGTTATCATACGCACATTAATGCCAGGTACATTGTACATTAGCACCTCAATGGAGTTCGTGCCTAGTGATAAGGACGCATAATGCGTTCCACAGTAGGTCCTTGCATTCCACTGCATCACAGGTCCCCATGGCAGTAGTGTATCACTGGATGTGTGTGTGAAATAAATATAGTATATATATAATATTATATGTGTGTGTGTATGCTTTCATTCTACCGCTGGCCCTCTTGTTTGGGGCCTGGTGGGTTGGAAAAATATTTTTCCTATTTGCTGCTGTCTAAATCTAGGATGTGTCTTATGGTTAGGAGCGTCTCAGGCTATGCTCACACAGGGTGTTTTTGCAGCGTTTTTAGCAGCATTTTGGCTTAATTTTATATAAATCCATGCTAATAAAACACTCCTTTTTACAGTCCCAGCAAAGTCGATTTCTGAAATCTCATGCATGCACGCACGCACGCACGCACACGCACACACACACACACACACGTGCGTGCACACACAAACACCTGCAGATTTTTTCCTGACTGTTTTGTCAAATACCTGCATTTTTGCAGCCTTTTTAAAAGAATGAGCATGTCAATTCTTGCAATGGTTTTGTATTTAAACAATCCACTTTCTAGCAAAAAGTCACAAAAAAATGCACCAAGACCGCAGATGACGTAAAAACATGTGAACATAGCCTTATAGACCAAAAAATAGTGTTTACCTTCCATAATTGTGGAAATATGACAAAAACAAACTCGCTTGGGATCCAGAGGACCCTACACGACTAAGGCTGCTTTCACACATTCTGTTTGTGCTGAGCGGCACAATCCGGCTCAAAAACCTATGCAACGGATGCTGCGAAAAACCGGATCTGTTGCATAAGTTTTTCCATGCGGCCCGTCCGGTTTTTGACGGATGCGGCTTGATACTGAGCATGCGCAGTACAAAGCATACGGCGTCCATAGGCTTGCATTGTGAATCGCGCCAAATCCGGCGCAATGCGGATTTTTCGCCGCACGAAAAAACGTGCCAGGCAACGTTCCATCCGGCCGCCGCATGGGCAAAAAACGGATGCACCGCAAGGCCATGCGGCACAATACGGCGCTAATGCAAGTCTATGCGGGAAAAAACGCAACCGGCGGCAAAAAAAAAGGTTGTGTTTTTTTCTGCAGAGCGCCGTATTGTGCCGCACGGCAAAAACCGGATGTGTGAAAGCAGCCTTAGTAAAGGATAAATTAGCACTCCAATTTCTATTTATTTTTTAATTCATCATGTCACTAGTACGGTATATATCCTTCCGATAGAAAATAACTAAGGTAATACTATCTGAAAATTCATGGTATACTTCTCATCAGTTAGGGCTTGTGATCCAGTGGTGATCCCTAGGAGTTGTCTAGCGTTATGTTCTCTTAAGGGGGCTACCATCTCAGCCGCTTGGATTTGCGTGATCAACATGCATCTGCTGTACCACTAAAGTTTCACACAGATAAGTATGACTGCATGACTCCTGCCATCCAGTTATATCGCAGGAGATGTTCAGCCTCCTTGGCTGTATACTTAAAATATTAGCTTTTTTAGGAGAATATAGAAGAAAGGTAATCAGTGTCATCCAGGCAAACAAAGATGTTACTACCTCATAGCTGGTCATTTGCTGATGTACTGATGCATTATGCACTTTTTTGCAGAAAATTAATACAGGATAAGATCTATAAATCAAGGTAGAGGAAGAAGGAAAAAAATAGGAGGCTGAAATACGTGGAAGAAAGTACACCATGTATAAGAATAGAAGTGTGACGAGTAAGTGGGCTGTGCAGCTATAGAAATAAACTGAAAATGCATCTACAAAGCCTGAAATAAGTACAAATCATAATGTAGTGTCTACTAAAAAGCCCTTTCCGAATGACAAGGAACACAGCCTTTTCATAGGTGGTTCTTGAATTGTGATTATATAATGGCTTATTGAGTACGCTGTGGAGGAAAAGTTCTGCGCAGGCTAGAATTATATTCTCCATACTGAATAGAAACATTTCTAACTGTACAGATATATTTGGCAAACCTGTTCCCTAGTGTATACAGCAGAAGCGTGCCTTATTGCAGTTCTACACGAGCTGCTCAAAAACACTGTGTACGAGTTCAGTGACGCCGTCAAAACTGACTAGCATGTAACATTTAATAACTAAAAATGTGATGCTTGGGTTTGAATAAACATATTTTATTTAGCAAACTGAACAGTGTGTTCTGCAGTGTACATAGTTTTAGCTCTTCAAATTTCCGGTACAAATGACAAAGTAATATTTCAGGCTTTTGTTACAATTCATTGCTATTTTTCATGTAGAGCAAGAATAATGCCGTAAGTATGTAGAAGGTGGGCTTGCCATGTACCGGTTATATAATGTACTCTGTGTTATGTTAAGTACTGATTGCATATCTTAATATGTTGTGCTGTTAGCTGGGTGCAGGTTCCAGATACAGTAGAGCGGGACTAATACCAAAGGTGCCACCTAGCGGTTGGGCTAAGATAGAAGCAGAATGGAAGAGACCGGGTTAAAGGGGAAGTGATAGATGTGAGAAAGAGGACGGTTGGGAGGTCTCGAGAGGAGCCTGTCTACAATAGGGTACAAATGTGGGAAGACATGGCCACAGTGCTAGGACCAGTCAGTGAATCCTGAGGTAAACATGGAAGGTCCAGAGCCTACTGCTCACCTTGACAGGCTTAGAGAGCTACCGGGGCCCAGAATCAGACGAAGGTGAGCGGAGTCTGGGGAAAGGAAAAATCAGACCCCAGAGCTTGAGGACGAGATACAAGATAGCAGAGGGTTGACAGGTCGAGAGGTAGTACCCCACACGGAGAGGAAGCTAGGAAAGGAAGGCCATGTCTCTCATAACGGTGTGAAAACTAAAGTGAACTTTCTGGTTGGCTAAGTGACCACTGGTGTCATGTGTGTTACTGTCTACAACACAAGAATGACTGCCAGCGAGGTGACGGACTTCAGCCTGAAGAAGCCAGTAAGTGTCGTGCACTCCACCTGAGGTTTCATCCTCACACAGTTCCTTATTGAAGGAGTGCAGCGCTCAAGGCCGGTACCTTCAAGTAAAGGACCCAAATCTGTTACAAATGATGACTCTCCGCCCACCTTCCCTGCTTGACAGC
>NC_134355.1:462333181-462370681 GCF_048569485.1 Anomaloglossus baeobatrachus | reverse complement strand
ACTCTACTGTATATGTGAAATATTTAGCTGTAACAAAACCAATTTCATTTGCCGAAGGTCTGTAGAGCGGCACAATGTGTGTCTGTGGGCAGAACTGAAGCATAGTGGAGGTTCCTTGCAAATATGGTGCTGTATTTTAGCAAATGAAATTGGGAATTTGGTCCGTATTAATAGTGACTTCAATACTGATAAATGTAGGCAGATACTGATGCACCATGTAATGCCATCAGGGAGACATCTGACTGTCTCCAATGTGTGCTGCAGCAGGACAACAACCTCACACATTGCTCCAATGTTGTTATGAACTTTAACCCCTTTACGACCGCCGATACGCCTTTTAACGGCGGTAAATAAGGGTACTTTTTCCGATCCGCCGCTTTTTAACGGCGGTCGGAAAAAAGGGTCTAGCGCCCCCCAGAGTCAGAAAATTTCCGGGGTCTCAGCTGCCGGGGGTAGCTGAGACCCTGGAGATCATGATTCGGGCCGGTTTTTCCGGTCCCCGCTCACCTGATGACCGGTATACACCGTATACCGATCATCAAGTTATAGTAAATGACCGCGCCGGTAAAAAATGATTTATCTCCCATCTGGCATGATCAAACATGCCAGATGGGAGATAAATCTTTTTCCCGGTTCCCTCCGGTCCCCCGGTGTCCCCAAAGTGCCCCCCCCGACCCCCAACCCCCTCCCGAAAATCCAAGATGGCCGCGCGCACCGGCGATCACAGCAGCGCGCCGGCCGCATTTCCACTGTTCCTATGGTTTCTGTCGTATGTGCCATAACACATACGACAGAAACCTGCTCCCTAGGCCCTGCCGGGATCCCCCCTACCCCCCCCGGTGTTCCCCGGTGTCCCCCGGTGTCATACATACCTGTCGCAGCTCTGATCCCCCGCGGCCCCCTCCTCCGGCTCCTTCTCTGCAGACTCCGGTCACATGAGCAGAGCGCGGCTGTCAGCTTCCTGTGTTCAGAGAGCTGCTGCTGCTGCACGGAGTCTGCAGCTGTGACCCGGGGAGGGTGGGTGCAAATTCTTTGCACCCACTCTCCTCAAATGGAGGGTCTGCCCTCCTAGAAAATGGGGGATACGTTCCCTGAACGTGTCCCCCATATTCTAGAAGGTCCAGAGGCGACGTGGGACATCCATATGGATTATTGTGGATTTTTTTTTTCTTTTCAATAAATTGGTCAATCAGGGAATGTTTGGGGGAGTGTTTTTTCAAATAAATTTTTTTTTGTTGTCAATTTTTTTTTTATTACTGTCAATTAGTTATGTCAGGTATCTGATAGACGCCGTGACATAACTAATTGCTGGGCTTGATGCCAGGTGACATTACACACCTGGTATCAACCCCATTCATTACCCCGTTAGCCAACGCACCAGGGCGCGGGATGAGCTGGGGCGAAGCGCCAGAATTGGCGCATCTAATGGATGCGCCACTTCTGGGGCGGCTGCGGCCTGCTATTTTTAGGCTGGGAAGAGTCCAATAACCGTGGCTCTTCCCATCCTGAGAATACCAGACCCCAGCTGTCAGCTTCACCTTGGCTGGTGATCTAATTTGGGGGGACCCCACGTTTGTTTTTTTTTTTAATTATTTATTTATAAATAATTAAAAAAAAAAAAAACAGCTTGGGGAGCCCTCCAAATTGATCACCAGACAAGATGAAGCTGTCAGCTGTGGTTTGCAGGCTACAGCTGTCTGCTTTACCCTAGCTGGCTATCAAAAATAGGGGGGACCCCACGTCATTTATTTTAATTCTTTTTTTTTTTTTGGGCTAAATACAAGGCTAGGCATCCTTTAGTGTCACATGAAAGGCACTAAAGGGCACCAGCTTAGAATATGCAGGGGGGTGGGACGTTATATATGTTTGACATCTATCCATTCATCCATTGTAGCATTTTACGCTGTGTGCCCACAATCAGGGTTTGCAACGTTTTGGGCGCAGAGTGTTTTCCCTGCGTCCATAACGCTGCGTTGTGCAGTAGAAGCACAGTGGCAGGATTTTTAGAAATCCCGTGCCCACTGTGTTTCTTTTCTCCGCAGCATAAATCGACCTGTGGCGCAGCTTCCCGAGCCTCAGGATGTCAATTTATGCTGCGGAGATGAGTGTTCTTTGCAGGTAGAATAGAACTAAAGTCCACAGCAGCCTGAACCCAAATCGTGGGCATGGGCAGCTGCGTTCTCCCGTGGACAACACTCACATTTCTGCAGGAGGCTGACACTGGGTACTAGACGCCGTGTCGCTGGATCATGGCCACATAGCCTAAAGGCTACTTTACACGCTGCGATATCAGTCCCGATATCGCTAGCGTGGGCACCCGCCCCCATCTGTTGTGCGACACGGGCAATCGCTGCCCGTGCCGCACAACATCGCGCAGATGCGTCACACATACTTACCTGCCCGGCGACGTCGCTGTGACCGGCAAACCGCCTCCTTTCTAAGGGGGCGGTCCGTGTGGCGTCACAGTGACGTCACTGAGCGGCCGCCCAATAGAAGCGGAGGGGCGGAGATGAGTGGCCGGAACATCCCGCCCACCTCCTTCCTTCCTCATAGCGGCCGGGAGGCAGGTAAGGAAAGGTTCCTCGTTCCTGCAGCGTCACACATAGCGATGTGTGCTGCCGCAGGAGCGACGAACTACATCGTTACTGCTGCAGTAACGATAATCGAGAATGGACCCCCATGTCACCGATGAGCGATTTTGCACGTTTTTGCAACGATGCAAAATCGCTCATCGGTGTCACACGCAGCAACATCGCTAATGCGGCCGGATGTGCGTCACCAATTCCGTGACCCTAACGACTCCGCATTAGCGATGTCGCAGCGTGTAAAGCCCCCTTAACAGTGAGAAATTTTTTGCTACAGCAACAGTTTTGTGAAGTACCTGTGGATTCAAAATGTTTACTATACTCCTGAATAAAATCCTTGAGGGGTCCAGTTTCCAAAATGAGGTCACTTGTGGGGGGTTTCTGATGTATAGGTGCCCAAGGGGCCCTGCTAATGTGACATGGTGCGCGCAATTTACTTCAACTTTTCCAAAATTCAAATGGTGCTCCTTCCATTCCAAGCCCTCCCATTTATCCAAACAAAGGTTTTTGGCCACATGTGTGGTATCCCTGCGCTCACAAGAAATTAGATAACAACCTGTGGGGTACACGTTTTGTTGTTGCCTCTTGAAAAAGTGAAAAATGTGTCGCTAAATCAACATTTTTGTGAAAAAAATGAAAATTTCAATATGGCAACCTAAGCTTATCAAATTCTGTGAAGTATTCGTGGATTCAGAATGCTCAATATACACCTAGATTAAAGCCTTGAGGGGTCTTATTTCCAGAATGGGGTCACTTGTGGGGGACCTCCACTGTTTAGGCACCTCAGGGGCTCTCCTAATGCAACATGGCGTCCGCTATTGATTCCAGCCAATTTTGCAGTCAAATTGCACTCCTTCTCTTCTGAGCCCTGTAGTGTGCCCAAACAGTTGATTTCCACCACATACAAGATATCAACAAACTCAGGAGAAATTGCGCAATAAATTTCATGGTGATTTTTTTCCTGTTACCCTTGTGAAAAAAAAAGCTACCTGGTTGAAGTAACAATTTTGTGGTAAAATTTTATTTTTTTATTTTCATGGCTCAACGTTATAAACTTCTGTAAAGCACCTGGGGGTTCAGGGTACTCACCAAACATCAAGATAAATTCCTTGAGGGGCCTAGTTTCCAATATGGGGTCACTTGTGGTGTTTTTTTGCTGTTTACGTACCTTAGGGGTCCTCCAAATGCGACATGGTGCCCGCAATCTTTTTCAGCCAAATTTCCTTTCCAAAATTCAAATATTGCTCCTTCCGTTCCAAGCCCTCCCATTTCTCCAAACAAAGGTTTCAGACCACAAGTGAGGTATCACCGCGCTCATAAAAAAGTGGGTAACAAACATTGGGGTCACATTTTTGGAATTACCTCTTGAAAAAGTGAAAAAATTGATGCTAAAGCAACATTTTTGAGAAAAAAATGAAAATTTTCAATGTGACAACGTAACGTTATCAAAATCTGTGAAGTACCTGTGGATCCAAAATGCTCACTATACCCCTAGATAGAAGCCTTAAGGGGTCTAGTTTCCAAAATGGTGTCACTTGTAATGGGTTTCTGCTGTTTAGGTACCTTGGCGGACATGTAAATGCAACATGGTGCCCGCAATCTATTTCAGCCAAATTTGCTTTCCAAAATTCAAATATTGCTCCTTCTGTTCCGAGCCCTCCCATTTGTCCAAACAAAGGTTTCTGACCACATGTGGGGTATTGGCGCGTTCATAAGAAAGTGGGTAACAAGTTTTGGGGTTCATTTTGTTGTGTTATTTCTTCTAAAAGTGAATAAATTTGGGGTAGAGCAACATTTTAGGTAAAATTTTATTTTTTGCTTTTTTTCATTCCACTTTGCTTTAGTTCCTGTGAAGCACCTGAAGGGTTAATAAACTTCTTGGATGTGGTTTTGAGTACCTTGAGGGGTGCAGTTTTTAGAATGGTGTCACTTTTAGGTATTTTCTGTCACTTAGGCCTCTCAAAGTCACTTCAAATGTGATGTGGTCCCTAAAAAAATGGTTTTGTGAATTTTGTTGAAAAAATGGGAAATTGCTGATGAACTTTGACCCCTTCTAACTTCCTAACCCCAAAACATTTTGTTTCAGAAATTGCGCTAATGTAAAGTAGACATGTGGGAAATGTTATTTATTAACTGTTTTGTGTGACATAACTCTCTGGGTTAAGGGCATAAAAATTAAAAGTTTGAAAATTGCAAAATTTTCAAAATTTTCATCAAATTTCCGATTTTTTCACAAATAAAAGCAAAAAATATCGTTCTAAATTTATAACTATCATGAAGTACAATATGTCACGAAAAAACAATGTCAGAATCACCGGGATCCGTTGAAGCGTTCCAGAGTTATGACCTCATAAAGTGACACTGGTCAGAATTGCAAAAAATGGCCTGGTCATTAAGTACAAAACTGGCTTCGTCCTTAAGGGGTTAAAGAAGGAGTCCTGGACATGATGATATAACCTCACATCAACAAGTCTTGGATTACATGAAGAGACACAAGGATTTGCACGAGTCTACATTCACAGAAGATCAATGCTTAGTTCTCCATGATGTTTAGAACAACCTCACTGCTGGGTTCCTTGAAGAGGTTTGTACAGGTGCAGCTAGAAGAATTGATAGTTTGATGCCGTTTTAAAAGACAAGTGTAGTCACACCAAATATTGATTTTATTTAATTTCTCTTTTATTCACGCACTATTTTTTTGCTAATTGGTACAAATAAACTATTAACACTTCTATTTTTGAAAGCATTCGGTCTTTGCAGCATTTTCATTTTCACACCTGCCTAAAGCTTTTGCACAATGTTGTATGTATATGTGGTCTGGCACTTTATGTATAAAATTTTATTATAGATTAATCTTTCTAATAATCTTTTTATCATCACAGACAGGTTTACCATGAAAGGTAACACTTTTTCATATAGATAACCCCATTCACAAAGGTTGAAGATCACAGCTCACCTACCCCCCCCCATCCTGCAAAATGACTCCTAATAGAACTGATTGCCTTATATAGGGCAGTTATGCCTCAATTATGAATTCCTATAGTCCATGTGGCTGTTGTGAAATATATCCGTGAATGGTGTTAAAGGTAATGTGTCAGCAGGTTTTGCTATCTAATCTGAACACAACATGCTGAAAGGGTTAACCTACAGATTACAGCCAGGAGTCTCTTATCACAAAGTGTGTTTTTGTTTACCTGCAATGTTAGTTTAACCCCTTAAGGACGAAGCCAGTTTTGTACTTAATGACCAGGCCATTTTTTGCAATTCTGACCAGTGTCACTTTATGAGGATATAACTCTGGAACGCTTCAACGGATCCCGGTGATTCTGACATTGTTTTTTCGTGACATATTGTACTTCATGATAGTTATAAATTTAGAACGATATTTTTTGCTTTTATTTGTGAAAAAATCGGAAATTTGATGAAAATTTTGAAAATTTTGCAATTTTCAAACTTTTAATTTTTATGCCCTTAACCCAGAGAGTTATGTCACACAAAACAGTTAATAAATAACATTTCCCACTTGTCTACTTTACATTAGCGCAATTTCTGAAACAAAATGTTTTGGGGTTAGGAAGTTAGAAAAGGTCAAAGTTCATCAGCAATTTCCCATTTTTTCAACAAAATTCACAAAACCATTTTTTTAGGGACCACATCACATTTGAAGTGACTTTGAGAGGCCTAAGTGTCAGAAAATACCTAAAAGTGACACCATTCTCAAAACAGCACCCCTCAAAGTACTCAAAACCACATCCAAGAAGTTTATTAACCCTTCAGGTGCTTCACAGGAACTAAAGCAAAGTGGAATGAAAAAAAGCAAAAAATAAAATTTTACCTAAAATGTTGCTCTACCCCAAATTTATTCACTTTTAGAAGAAATAACACAACAAAATGAACCCCAAAACTTGTTACCCACTTTCTTATGAACGCGCCAATACCCCACATGTGGTCAGAAACCTTTGTTTGGACAAATGGGAGGGCTCGGAACAGAAGGAGCAATATTTGAATTTTGGAAAGCAAATTTGGCTGAAATAGATTGCGGGCACCATGTTGCATTTACATGTCCGCTAAGGTACCTAAACAGCAGAAACCCCTTACAAGTGACACCATTTTGGAAACTAGACCCCTTAAGGCTTCTATCTAGGGGTATAGTGAGCATTTTGGATCCACAGGTACTTCACAGATTTTGATAACGTTACGTTGTCACATTGAAAATTTTCATTTTTTTCTAAAAAATGTTGCTTTAGCATCAATTTTTTCACTTTTTCAAGAGGTAATTCCAAAAATTTGACCCCAATGTTTGTTACCCACTTTTTTATGAGCGCGGTGATACCTCACTTTTGGTCTGAAACCTTTGTTTGGAGAAATGGGAGGGCTTGGAACGGAAGGAGCAATATTTGAATTTTGGAAAGGAAATTTGGCTGAAAAAGATTGCGGGCACCATGTCGCATTTGGAGGACCCCTAAGGTACGTAAACAGCAAAAAAACACCACAAGTGACCCCATATTGGAAACTAGGCCCCTCAAGGAATTTATCTTGATGTTTGGTGAGTACCCTGAACTCCCAGGTGCTTTACAGAAGTTTATAACGTTGAGCCATGAAAATAAAAAAATAAAATTTTACCACAAAATTGTTACTTCAACCAGGTAGCTTTTTTTTCACAAGGGTAACAGGAAAAAAATCACCATGAAATTTATTGCGCAATTTCTCCTGAGTTTGTTGATATCTTGTATGTGGTGGAAATCAACTGTTTGGGCACACTACAGGGCTCAGAAGAGAAGGAGTGCAATTTGACTGCAAAATTGGCTGGAATCAATAGCGGACGCCATGTTGCATTAGGAGAACCCCTGAGGTGCCTAAGCAGTGGAGGTCCACCACAAGTGACCCCATTCTGGAAATAAGACCCCTCAAGGCTTTAATCTAGGTGTATATTGAGCATTTTGAATCCACGAATACTGCACAGAATTTGATAAGCTTAGGTTGCCATATTGAAATTTTCATTTTTTTCACAAAAATGTTGATTTAGCGACACATTTTTCACTTTTTCAAGAGGCAACAACAAAACGTGTACCCCACAGGTTGTTATCTAATTTCTTGTGAGCGCAGGGATACCCCACATGTGGCCAAAAACCTTTGTTTGGATAAATGGGAGGGCTTGGAATGGAAGGAGCACCATTTGAATTTTGGAAAAGTTGAAGTAAATTGCGCGCACCATGTCACATTAGCAGGGCCCCTTGGGCACCTATACATCAGAAACCCCCCACAAGTGACCTCATTTTGGAAACTGGAACCCTCAAGGATTTTATTCAGGAGTATAGTAAACATTTTGAATCCACAGGTACTTCACAAAACTGTTGCTGTAGCAACAAATTTCTCACTGTTAAGGGGGCTTTACACGCTGCGACATCGCTAATGCGGAGTCGTTGGGGTCATGGAATTGGTGACGCACATCCGGCCGCATTAGCGATGTTGCTGCGTGTGACACCGATGAGCGATTTTGCATCGTTGCAAAAACGTGCAAAATCGCTCATCGGTGACATGGGGGTCCATTCTCGATTATCGTTACTGCAGCAGTAACGATGTAGTTCGTCGCTCCTGCGGCAGCACACATCGCTATGTGTGACGCCGCAGGAACGAGGAACCCCTCCTTACCTGCCTCCCGGCCGCTATGAGGAAGGAAGGAGGTGGGCGGGATGTTCCGGCCACTCATCTCCGCCCCTCCGCTTCTATTGGGCGGCCGCTCAGTGACGTCACTGTGACGCCACACGGACCGCCCCCTTAGAAAGGAGGCGGTTCGCCGGTCACAGCGACGTCGCCGGGCAGGTAAGTAGGTGTGACGCATCTGCGCGATGTTGTGCGGCACGGGCAGCGATTTGCCCGTGTCGCACAACAGATGGGGGCGGGTACCCATGCTAGCGATATCGGGACCGATATCGCAGCGTGTAAAGTAGCCTTTAGGCTATGTGGCCATGATCCAGCGACACGGCGTCTAGTACCCAGTGTCAGCCTCCTGCAGAAATGTGAGTGTTGTCCACGGGAGAACGCAGCTGCCCATGCCCACGATTTGGGTTCAGGCTGCTGTGGACTTTAGTTCTATTCTACCTGCAAAGAACACTCCTCTCCGCAGCATAAATTGACATCCTGAGGCTCGGGAAGCTGCGCCACAGGTCGGTTTATGCTGCGGAGAAAAGAAACACAGTGGGCACGGGATTTCTAAAAATCCTGCCACTGTGCTTCTACTGCACAACGCAGCGTTATGGACGCAGGGAAAACACTCTGCGCCCAAAACGTTGCAAACCCTGATTGTGGGCACACAGCGTAAAATGCTACAATGGATGAATGGATAGATGTCAAAGATATATAACGTCCCACCCCCCTGCATATTCTAAGCTGGCGCCCTTTAGTGCCTTTCATGTGACACTAAAGGATGCCTAGCCTTGTATTTAGCCCAAAAAAAAAAAAAAGAATTAAAATAAATGACGTGGGGTCCCCCCTATTTTTGATAGCCAGCTAGGGTAAAGCAGACAGCTGTAGCCTGCAAACCACAGCTGACAGCTTCATCTTGTCTGGTGATCAATTTGGAGGGCTCCCCAAGCTGTTTTTTTTTTTTAATTATTTATAAATAAATAATTAAAAAAAACAAAAACAAACGTGGGGTCCCCCCAAATTAGATCACCAGCCAAGGTGAAGCTGACAGCTGGGGTCTGGTATTCTCAGGATGGGAAGAGCCACGGTTATTGGACTCTTCCCAGCCTAAAAATAGCAGGCTGCAGCCGCCCCAGAAGTGGCGCATCCATTAGATGCGCCAATTCTGGCGCTTCGCCCCAGCTCATCCCGCGCCCTGGTGCGTTGGCTAACAGGGTAATGAATGGGGTTGATACCAGGTGTGTAATGTCACCTGGCATCAAGCCCAGCAATTAGTTATGTCACGGCGTCTATCAGATACCCGACATAACTAATTGACAGTAATAAAAAAAAAAAATTGACAACAAAAAAATTTTTATTTGAAAAAACACTCCCCAAAACATTCCCTGATTGACCAATTTATTGAAAAGAAAAAAAAAAATCCACAATAATCCATTTGGATGTCCCACGTCGACTCTGGACCTTCTAGAATATGGGGGACACGTTCAGGGAACGTATCCCCCATTTTCTAGGAGGGCAGACCCTCCATTTGAGGAGAGTGGGTGCAAAGAATCTGCACCCACCCTCCCTGGGTCACAGCTGCACAGTGCGAGCAGCCAGCGTCCTGAACACAGGAAGCTGTCAGCCGCGCTCTGCACATGTGACCGGCAACTGCTGTGAAGGAGCCGGAGGAGGGGGCCGCGGGGGATCAGCGCTCCGACAGGTATGTATGACACCGGGGAACACCGGGGGGGATAGGCGGGGACCGGGCAGGGCCTAGGGAGCAGGTTTCTGTCGTATGTGTTATGGCACATACGACAGAAACTATAGGAACAGTGGAAATGCGGCCGGCGCGCTGCTGTGCTCGCCGGTGCGCGCGGCCATCTTGGATTTTCGGGAGGGGGTTGGGGGTCGGGGGGGGCACTTTGGGGATACCGAGGGGACCGGAGGGAACCGGGAAAAAGATTTATCTCCCTTCTGGCATGTTTGATCATGCCAGATGGGAGATAAATAATTTTTTACCGGCGCGGTCATTTGCTATAACTTGATGATCGGTATACGGTGTATACCGGTCATCACGTGACTGGGGACCGGAAAAACCGGCCCGAATCATGATCTCCAGGGTCTCAGCTACCCCCGGCAGCTGAGACCCCGGAAATTTTCTGACTCTGGGGGGCGCTAGACCCTTTTTTCCGACCGCCGTTAAAAAGCGGCGGATCGGAAAAAGTACCCTTATTTACCGCCGTTAAAAGGCGTATCGGCGGTCGTTAAGGGGTTAAAGTTACCGTCACACATAACAATATCGCTAGCGAGGTCGCAGCTGAGTCACGGTTTCCGTGACGCAGTAGTGATCCCGTTAGCGACCTCGTTATGTGTGACACCTACCAGCGATCAGGCCCCTGCTGTGAGATCTTTAGTCGTTGCAGAATGATCCAGGCCATTTTCTTCTAAGGCGATATCCTGCTGGGCAGGACACATCGCTGTGTTTGACACTGTGTGACAGGGTCACAGTGACTGCTGAGATCGTTATACAGGTTGCTACTGCGACCTGTATTGTTCCTGCATCACTGGTAAGATCTGACTGTGACATCTCACCTGCGACCTCCCAGCGACTTACCTGCGATCCCTATCAGGTCACATCGTTTTCGGGATCGCTGGTAAGTCGTTGTGTGTGACTGGGCCTTTAGCTTCAGTAGCTCTATCATTAGTGAACTCAAGGGTTTGTGAGCTCAAGTCTGACTCCGCCCCCTCCTGTGATTAGCAGCTTCTGTCTATGAAAATGTACACTGAAAGCCTGGTATGGACGGGGGCAGGTTGCTACATACTAAAACCTTTGATTTTGTCAGAACGGCTGCATACAGTAATCTAAGTGATACATCATTGGATTCAGGATCTCTTTGACTACATCATGCTGCCTTCAGATGAGGTAGCAATAATTGGCTGACAGATTCCCTTTAACATCAGTTCAGCAATATTATCAGCCATATAATCAGGCACAGAAAATCAAAAATCCACAATCCTAAAAAAAAGACCAGTAAAAAATAGAGGTCTCTAGTTTTAAATAGTAGGAAATTATAAGCATAGCTCAGAGTGCAGTTTTTTTCTCCTGCGAGGCTAAAAAATGATGTTTAGAAAGTGCTTTGAAACATGCTAATAGCTGTATGTGGGCAGCTGATTGTGCACGAGCAAATGCAACGCATGAATTGAAATTATGGTTATTGTGAAATACAGATGTGGAATCCACAGAGCGGGATCTGCATTGCGGTCCTGTCTTTAGTGCAGCACTCTGATTTCCCATCTCTTCACGGCTCACAAGAGAACAGAGGTACTTAAGAGTTTAAACAATCAAACTTTACTTATTTGAACTTCGCTGTGAGGCTTTAATTCTGAGACGTGCTGCTCTAGATAATGAACTGTGATCATCAGAATGCACAATGTAGGGCCTTGTGGGGGATTCTATAAACCCAGTCATTGTGGTAACACGAGCAAGGCTCTGAGCTCTTTATACTTCTATACATTATGTTTATTTTTATAGCTGATGTAAAATGCATTTGCATGTAATTGTGTTTTTTCCAAGTCAAGAAACAAAGGATTTGAAACACTGTAAAGGACTTCAGCTACTGAACAGTTTAGCACTTGTTCAGGTTTAACTATTATGCTTCCAGTGGTTTCTTTACATTTTATGCCCTTTAGTTGACTGACTTTGTTGCAAAATAAGACAATTAGGCGGGCTTTACACGCTACGATATTTCTAGCAATTGCTAGCGATATCCTACGCAAAAGCACCCGCCCCCGTCGTGCACGCAATATCGTGTGATCGCTGCCACAGCGAACATTATCGCTACGGCAGCTTCACACGCACTTACCTGGTCGACGGCAACGCTGTGACTGCCAAACAATCCCTCCCTCAAGGGGGAGGTGCGTTCGGCGTCACGGTGATGTCACCGCGACGTCACTAAGCGGCTGGCCAGTCAAAGCGGAGGGGCGGAGATGAGCGGGACGAACATCCTGTCCACCTCCTTCCTTCCTCATTGCGGGCGGGACGCAGGTAAGGTGAGGTTCCTCGCTCCTGCGGTGTCACACACAGCGATGTGTGCTGCCGCAGGAACGAGGAACAACTACTATAAACAACCATTAACAATTTTTGGTTTTAGGACGACCTCTCCATGGTGAACAATTTTCACCACTTTGGAGGACGTTTAAGGTCGCTGGTAAGTGTTACACGCTGCGATACCATTAATGACGCCGGATGTGCGTCACTAACGATGTGACACTGACTATAAAACATTAACGATATCGTAGCGTGTAAAGCCCCCTTTAATAGCTGATGTAAACTTGGATAAGACAGTCTAAAGTTAATCCAGATGTATCAATCCACTTTGATAAATTTGTCACAATATAATGTGACCACCAAAAACACTATATACCTCCTAGTAATTTATGAGTAAATGGTATGTAAATCATACCTGGATGTCTTATGGGAGCAGCGAGTGCAGGGAGGAAATAAAGTTATATTCTCACTGCAGCCTCTAGCTTCCAGTCATTGGGGAGGTGCAGGGAGCAGTTGGACATTGTTGACTATGGCCACCCTTGCTGTATACTTATTTCCCGGCTTATTGATTAAGGTACCTGTGAGTGATTACTACGCAATCACTGGTGGTGACCGTAACAATTGCCTGTACAGCCCCGATAACTGGTAGTGAAAGGCTGCAGTGAGAATACAACTTAATTTCCTCCCTGTAGCTGCTGCTTCAGTTGTCTTGGCACAAGACTGAAGAGAATCTCAGGCCCATCATGTGTCTATTGCTTATAATATGTCGAGGCTCTATAGGCAATAATTAGGCAAATGAAAAGTATTAATTTAATTTGGATTTAATCAGCTTTTTTCATCCCCAAGTATGTCAACAAAAAGTAGCTGTGTATACAAAGGTGTATCTTCACTGCATTAACAAAAAATAAAGTTATATATCCATGTAACACATTGCTCTTTTTTCAAGGATATTCACCATAATCACAGTTTAGTCCTGGTTCTGCCTGGTGTTTAAGTCCCTTTTGAGGCTTCAGTAATTATTGTACATTGCTTACAGAGGTATTTTGTTGACACTAAATAATTTTAATGCATATCTAAATAAAAATACAATAGATGTAAATCAACAAATTGATGTTAGAGGATTTATATGTAGTGCTAACCTCCTCTGCAGGTAAGTCATTTTTGGTGGGGACAGGTTCCCTTTAAAGTGAACCTGTCGGGTGCAATATGCAGCCAGAACCACGAGCAGTTCTGAGTGCTTATTGCTAATCTCTGCCTAACCGTCCCTGTATACACTAGCATAGATAAAGAGACCTTTAGAAAAGTATTTCTAAAGATTGTTTATTATATGTTAATGAGGTCAGGGACTAGTTGCAAGGGCGCGATTTCCCGTCTAGTCGGCCTCATAGCATGTTAGTACGCCCCCTGTGGGCATGCTAACATGCTAAGGAATGCGCAGCGTCAGAGGATGGTCGCGCTTAGGCTACTTTCACACATCCGGTTTTTGCTCTGCGGCACAATACGGCGCTCTGCAGAAAAACCGCAACCGTTTTTTTTTCCGACGGTTGCGGGTTTTTTTTGCATAGACTTACATTAGTGCCGTATTGTGCTGCATGGGCTTGCGTTCGGTCCGGTTTTTGCCGCATGCGGCAGATTTAGCCGATGCCGCGGCCGGATGGAACGTTGCCTGCAACGTTTTTTGCTCCGGCAAAAAAAAAACGCATCGCGCCGCATCTTGCCGCTGCGGCGCATTTTTCAATGCATGCCTAAGGACGCCGGATGCGGCGCAATGCGGAAAAAACGCATCCGGCCGCCGCATGCGGTTTCTTCCACTGCGCATGCTCAGTAGCGTGCCGCAACCGGAAAAAACGGACGGGCCGCATGTAAAAACTTATGCAAAGGATGCGGTGTTTTCGCCACATCCGTTGCATAGGTTTCACAGCCGGATTGAGCCGCAGTGCTCAAACCGGATGTGTGAAAGTAGCCTTACCTCTGCTGCCATCACGTCTGACTCCTAGATTTCCGCTCAGTGCGCATGATCCTGGACTTTCAGTCATGCGCACTACATGGGTGTGAAGCCAGGACTCGTACACCCGGTGGTTATGCGCTCTATGAAGCCGGGTGTAGGAGTCCTGGGTTCACACCCATGTAGTGCACATGACCGAAAATCCGGGATCAGGCACATTGAGCTGAAATCCAGGACGCAGACGCGATAGCAGATAGGTGAACGCAACCATCCTCTTGACGCTGCGCATTCATTAGCATGATACTACATACTAGCCAGGGGAAATCACGCCACTGTGACTATTCCCTGACCTAATTAGCATACGATGTAAGATCTTTAGAAATACTTTTCTAAAGATCCTTTATCTATGCTAGTGTATACAGGGACGGTTACACAGGGATTAGCAATATGTACCCAGAACTGCTCGTGGCTCAGGGTGCATATCTGACCTGACAGGTTCACTTTTAAGACTGTCTAGTCTAAGTGTGCTTCTAAGAGTTGGACAGAATTAATAAATATGCCTAATATTTTTTGCTATCTGAAATATAATTGTAAAGAACACGGTATCAAACTGTCTACATGTCTACGTTATGGGAGAATTGTGTGGGACAAGATTGCTTTGCCATGTGAACACTTATCATAGAGTCTCCACATCGCTTCCTATTATTTTACTGTCCTGGAAAAGCAACATCATCATGTTTTTTGCATGTGTTACAGTGTTTTTTTTATATTTTTTTTATTTTAGAGATGTAAAATTAAAGGGGGATCTATAAGTAAAATAGGAGGGAGGAAGCCAGAGAGGATCAGAGCACTGTGCCTAACTTTTATGCATTGCATTTGCTCTGAAATGTTGCACATTTAAGAGTAAAGCATTGTTTAAGCGGGTTGTCTGGTCTAAATTTATAAGTCTGCAGTCACTCCTTGTAACTAAACCTAATATAAAAAGAATATGGTGTAAATAAGAAAAAAGCAGTAGTGCAAGACTGTTTTTGATCAAAAAAGTGTAAAGGCATTTCACCGAGACAAGGTGTACCTAAATTGGGACAGTACTTACACTCTCATGTTAAAACCTTACCATGTGTCAGAACAGAACTTAATGTGAGTAAGGCCAGAGAGAGACCAGGTCCTGACTATAGACACCCAGCCATGGGAATTCTCACAGCGCCAGTTTCAGAGTCGGGAACTGGTCACGTGGATGTGAATATGCTATACTCCCGGGCAGAATCTGGCTAGAAGGCGGTGGCCTCACCCAATACACTTGCATTGAGAAAGGCTGCACCTCTCTAGTAAGAATTTGGCCAGGAGTATGCATATGGCATGTAGCCACGTGACCACCGTTCCAGCCTCTGAAACCGGCAAATCCTCACAGTGCACTATGGATGAGATGTGAGAATTCATAGGTCTGTGTCTTGCTAAATTCTACTAAAAAAGGGGGCTGAAAGCCCGTACTTACGAAGCGCTCACTGATATCCTAATCAGGCACGAATACTAATATTCTTTATAGCAAGATACTATTTATTTTAATAGCACATGAATATATATATAGTCAATGGTACATAGGCATAAGAACTATAGTCATAGAAACTTATACAATAACAGAAATATGCATCAACATTACCGTTATGTTGTAGCAATCCTTTCACATCGGAGGGAACTCGAATTAATATAAGGAATCAACATGGCATGGCATCACAGGAACAGTGCGTACGTACACTTCAATGTCCTGGAAGGTATTTCCCTACCTTAAGCGAGTTCGGTGTATATTTTATAGGAAAATATTGTAGGTTGTGTCTAAATGGTCGTCAGCATGTGACAGCTGAGTCATGTTCATGTAACTTGACCACAAACTGCTGGAGGCACCGTTTGCTTCCTGCACATTTACTTGTACATCCTGCCAGTGGTCAACTGACCAACTGTGGTCGGCCATAGTGTTAGCGAAATATTGCAATGAGCCGTAAATTTCATATGCAAGCTTCCTTCAAGCTGTCTTTAGCTAACCACAAGTTTCCTGTAAGTGGAACTGTAAATGTTACTTCCTTTATCTTCAACTGCTTCAAGACATGTATTCCTTGGTAATCATGAAATATTATCCAAAGGACATCTTCTTTGATACTGAATTATTGATGGATCAAATAATATCTGGGATCACTCCTATCTTTTGATCATGATCCCTATCTAATAGTCATTCAAACTTCAGTCATATCACATTGGTATCACAGTCTGCAGCCACATAGTGATTGCAAACACATGGATTTAACCAATCAACCCTTTTAATTGTAATGAGGAATGCCTGTAGGATTTTCATGTCTAAAAAGATCTTCCGATAAAAAACAAAAAAAACACAAAAGCTGTTGAGCAGCTGGAATCCTACATTAGACAAGAATGGGACAACATTCCTCTCACAAAACTTCAGCAATTTGGTCACTTCACTTCCCAGATGGTTTGACTGTTGTAAAAAAAAAACCATAAATTGCTAGACCCCATAAATTGCTAGACTTATTTGGTATGTATTGCTTACATCAATTTCTAAAAGAATTAAAAGGATATTCCCATCTCCAAGATCCTCTCCCAATATGTAGTAGGTGTAGTTGTAGCAATAATAATAGAAAGTACCTCCAAGTAGAAATGTAGTATAGTTCTTATTTACTGTCGCTTGCCTCGTGTTCAGGGCATTGCAGGAACTTATGGTAGGTATCTATGGTTACAACCACGCATATAGTCACAGATAGGCTATGTGCCCACGGGACAATGTACCCGCGGATTTTGCCGTGGAAAACCTTCGGATTTATCTGGATTTTCCAGATAAATCCGCAGGTTTAAGCAAGTACAGACACTCCCCATGTTATCCTATGGCAGTGATGGCGAACCTATGGCACGCGTGCCACCAGGGGCACGCTGAGCCCATCCTGCTGGCACGCGTGTTGTCGCCCGACCCTGCAGCTTTGATCTGCTAGTGCAGTCGCGCTAGGAGGAGGAGTGTCAGCGAGCAGCGCCGTCTGCTGGCCGCGTGGGAACTGAGGACCCAGCAGCGCGCAGCGGGGGAGCGTGTGCAGGTAAGTTGTGTGTTGCTTTTTTTTTTTTTTTAAATATATAACTCGTGTGCGGCTGTGCCAAGGTGGGGGGGGCAGCATGGGGTGGGGGAACGCACATGGCAGCGTGGGGTGGCGGTGGGGGAACGCACTTGGCAGCGTGGGGTGGCGGTGGGGGAACGCACATGCCAGCGTGGGGTGGGGGAGGGGGAACGCACATGCCAGCGTGGGGTGGGGGAGGGGGAACGTACATGCCAGCGTGGGATGGGGGAGGGGGAACGCACATGCCAGCGTGGGGTGGGGGAGGGGGAACGCACATGCCAGCATGGGGGAACGCACATGCCAGCATGGGGTGGGGGAACACACATGGCAGCGTGGGGTGGGGGTGGGAAAGCACTTGGCAGCGTTGGGTGGCGGTGGGGGAACGCACTTGGCAGCGTGGGGTGGCGGTGGGGGAACGCACATGCCAGCGTGGGGTGGCGGTGGGGGAACGCACATGCCAGCATCGGGTGGGGACATGCATGCCTGGATGGGGGGGGGAATATGCTTGCCAGCATGGGGGGGGGGGACATGCATGCCAGGGTGGGGAACAATGCATGCCAGGATGGGGAAACATGCATGCCAGGATGGGGAAACATGCATGCCAGGATGGAGGAAACATGCATGCCAGGATGGAGGAAACATGCATGCCAGGATGGAGGAAACATGCATGCCAGGATGGCGGAAACATACAGGCCAGGATGGAGGAAACATACATGCCAGGATGGAGGAAACATGCATGCCAGGATGGGAGGAAACATACATGCCAGGATGGGAGGAAACATACATGCCAGGATGGAGGAAACATACATGCCAGGATGGAGGAAACATGCATGCCAGGATGGGAGGAAACATACATGCCAGGATGGGAGGAAACATACATGCCAGGATGGGAGGAAACATACATGCCAGTATGGGGGAAACATGCATGCCAGGATGGGAGGAAACATACATGCCAGGATGGGGAAACATGCATGCCAGGATGGGGGAAACATGCATGCCATGATGGGGAAACATGCATGCCATGATGGGAAAACGTGCATGTCAGGATGGAGGAAACGTGCATGTCAGGATGGAGGAAACATGCATGCCAGGATGGAGGAAACATGCATGCCAGGATGGAGGAAACATGCATGCCAGGATGGAGGAAACATGCATGCCAGGATGGGGAAACATGCCACGATAGGGTACATTTACCAGGAAGGGGTACATTTACCTGGATGGGGGTAAATTAACCAGGATTGGGAACATTTACCAGGATGGAGGACATTTACCAGGAATGGGGTACATGCCATGATGGGGGAACATTTACAAGGATGGGCAATATGTCAGGATGGGGTACATTTACCAGCATGGGGGAACATGCCAGAATGGGTAACATTTACCAGGATGGAGGACATTTACCAGGATGGGGCCGTGATAGGGACAAATATACCAGAATGTAGGAAATATATATCAGGATGGGGACATGTTTACCAGGAAGTGGCCGAGGAAGGGGGACATAACTACACAATGAAGGGGGAGGGGAGCAACTCGTACATCTTTATGGGATTTCAAGATGTTCAGACTTTGAAATGTAGATGTGGTGTACAGGGTGACATCTGATTGCATTCCAGACTAAAATCTCTGTCTAATATGCTGCAAGTTTTTCCAGAAAGATCAATCCAACTGCTGTGTCTGGAAAGGGCAGGGGCTCAGCTTCAATGTGTGGTAAGCATGAGCGTGATGCCCCCTGCTGAAGAGAAGACGGCAAAGGTAAGGTTACAATCAATTATTTACATGATAGAATTGGTTGGCACTTCGGAAAAAAAATTGGGTTTAGGGCTACAGTTTGGGCACTCGGCCTGTAAAAGGTTCGCCATGACTGTCCTTTGGGATTTGGGGAGTGCTGTGTCCATGCTGCGGTATGTGCGGCTGCGGAATATGCTGCGGATGTCCGCAGCCGCACATAACTGCATGTCAATTATTCCTACGGAAATAGCTGCGGTAGTTCCGCCTCTCCACTATGGAGATACGGGGCAGGAATTCCGCAGGTAAGTCGCATGAATTTCCACAGGTTTACCGCAGATATTTCGCTAGAACCCCGCAGCAATGAACAACTGCAGGTTCCGGGGAGCTGCTGCGGGAAACCTGCGGACGTACCTGCGGATATATCCGCAGGTTATTTCTCCTGTGGTCACATAGCCTTAGTTATATATGTAGGTGTTAGAGCCGCAGAGATATAACTATAACAAGAGAGGGTGCTCCATGCTCGTAGAAACCATGAAGAAAATAAGAAACAGACCGAGCAAGAATGTGAGCACATCAATACACTATGAAATGCAATATTTTCATCAGATACAAAAAACACCATAAAAACATGTAAAAACAAGTGCCAAATACGGGGCAGAAAAGGGAAATCATGCACAGCAAGGAACATCACTGATACTGGAATCATAAAATGTGGTTAGATACAAAACCCAGAGAATGCAATTATTCCTACAATATTCAAAGGGTATCAAGAGAGAAGTAAACCACAAAACGGAATATGAGATCCAATTCCCAAGAAACAATGCATATACCACAATTGACCAACACCAAAGACTGACTAGTGACATAAATAACATTACTTTCAGTGACATAGCGTTCTGATTTAAGGGCAATAAAATGTAAAGTTTGAAAATTGTGACATTTGCAAAAGGTTTTCCAAAATTCGGATATATTTACAAATAAACATAAAAAAATGTTCAACCTAAATTTACCACTCTCATGTCACAAAAAACTATCCCATAATCACTTGGCTCCATTAAAGCGTTCCAAAGGTATTACCATACAAAAAGACACTAGTCAGAATTGTAAAATTTGTCTGTGTCAGAAAAGTGAAAGCATGCTTCAGCAGTAAGGGGTTAATACTATTAGCCACCTCCTCCATGAATTAATAGGTTGTGAGTGGTTGTTTCATCAGTATTTTGCACCTGTGCTGCCCCCACATCTACTATGGGGGCTTATTGCATTCCACTGCATTCATTAGTAATCTTTGTGTTGGCAGTGGCTGTTTTTTTTTTTTTTGTAAAGTTTGTTTTTAACTTATGTCTTGTGTGAGCCACCTTTTTAGACTACCTAACAAATCCCGCAATTTTTGGAAAGGGCAGTGTATTTTTGTACCTTTTTCTTGTTTTTTGTAACATTAATCAGAAGGTATGATAGGACGTCTTAGAGATTCCTGTTTTGTAAGACTTAAGTCCAGAACTACGGTATGATTATTGCTTAGAATTTTTGATTTCACATTCTCCACCTTGGAGTATTGCTGTCATCTTTGTTTTTAATGCTTGTACTTGGAGTTTTCAAGAAAGGGAATGTGTACAAACCTTACTAAACGTTTAATGAAAGAAAAAAACATTTCAAATAAACCCTATAGAGAATCGAAAAAGAGATTTTTATGGGCTAAATCTGAGTGAATGTAGTGCAGTGTAAGTCTGGTAATATATTCTCCAGTTGATGTCTTCCCACGTTTCTTGAGCCACCCTCAGTCCTTTCCTGGGTCACGTGAAGACTATTCCGACTTGCTGGTTCACACTGTGAGCCGGAAGTCGCTATTATGTGGCTTACATACTGAACACAGTGTTGCCGTCTTCACAAAAAACTTAACGGTTTGAACGGTCTGTGGTGTAGGTGCATATGCGTGTGTGTGTTCCTGGTGTTGTTGTGCTATCTGTGTGACATCAGGATAGCACACGAACAGCATGAACTACCTGTCTCCAGCGCTGCTGTTACTTCCGGGTTCACAGTCAGTGCAGTGAATATTCATGAGCATAATGAACGGGACCCGGAAGCAACGGCAGCGCTGGAGACAGGCAAGTATAAAAAATATATTTTTAAGTGACGTGTTTTCTCCGGTGCGTGTCACACCCATGCTGCCGGCAGAAAACTGACATGTTGCTTGTGTAGAGCACAGACATGCATCTGCCGCACAAGGACACACTATGGGGAGATAAGGTATGCACACCAGTGACTATGTAAGGGGAATTGTGCATACCTTATCTCCCCATAGTGATGTTTTTTTAGGTTTTTGCACCCAGTTCAGACATAGAATGGAGTTCCAAACGTTATTTCTTATTTGCACAAGGACACACTGTCTGTGCGGACACACAGACGTGTATGCAAATCCATTGAATTTAATGGGCCTACTTGTGTCTTTGTCTCCGGTACATATGGAAACGAACACCATATATACTGGTAACATGGACGTGTGAAGGAGGCCTGACCCGGAGACTCGGGTCTTCAGTCAAGTCACTCCATGGAGAACCTGAGCATTGCTGAATATCAGAGGGAGGTAGTGATTGGTGAGTATATTAATATACCGATATTACACTACATTACACTACATTTATATTCACACAAATTTAGAACATATAAAAAGTAAAAAAAAAAAACCCACAAAAAAACCAAACCCATAAGCCATGCTCGACTTGGCCGAGCACTCCTATGTGCACTGAAAGAAAGCTGCTGCCAGGGAGAAAAAAGGAACAGCTTTTTACATTTAGCAGGCTGTAATCTTCTCTTCCCCAACATAATCTTTTGGGAAGAGTCTTGAAGCCCTTATATACATGACACTGTCAGCGGATACAAAAAAAAAAATGATTTACTACGAGACTAAGAATAAAAATTACCGTCTTTTTTTTTTTTTTTTTTTTTTTTTTTTTTTTTTGGAATATGTTTTAGAATATATTGATGCTTATATAATTTTATGTTTCAATAATAACATATAAATGATTACACAGTGATCAAAGTCTAGAGATGTGAGCTATTGGGCTCTGTCATTTACAAGCCACGCTGCTTGTCTACATAGAAGCCTGTTCAGGAAAGCTGATTTATTAATTCACATTTGCATTATCTGTGCGCCGTAAAAAAATCTGTATTAAGTACAGTTATGAGTCATTTAGGAACAAGTGGCCTACATGGAGATTCCGGTAATCACATTGCAGTCTCCTGGAGTAGGATTAAATGGGTTCAGCACACCACAGAAAGTTATATGTTCTCTTCAGTAGCTTCAGTGATTAAAGCTGATTAAATCTAAAACATTTAGATTACAGTTTCTTACAGGCGGATTTAGTAGACTTCTTCCCGAAGAACATTAGGAGAAGTCAATTAAGGCGCAATCCTTACTTACTAATCCAGTCTTCCCTTTCGACAACCGTCTTCCTAGGAGAACCATTTTCTGAACTAATATACCTTTTTTTTTTTCCGGACTATAAGGGTATGTCCACGATCAGTGTTCACAGCGTTTGGACGCAGCGTGCTTCAGCTGCATCCAAAATGCTGCGTTTTCCAGTACAAGCACAGTGGATGGGATTTCTAGAAATCCCATGCCCACTGTGTGCGCGTACAGTACACAGCGTAAACTGACCTGCGGTGCGGCTCTGCAAGCATGTCAATTGTTTGCTGCGGATCGCAAGCGGTTTTCACAGGGAGAACAGAAGAGAGAGACCGCAGTTGCCTGAGCCCGAATTGTGGGCACAGGCAGCTGCGATCTCCTGCGAAGGAGACTCGCAGCCCCGCAGGTCAGGTCGCAGAGGGTCCTGATCGTGGGCACGAACCCATGTGTGCACGCTGCGGATTTACCACGGATTTTACCGCGGATTTGCTGCAGAAAATGTGTGTAACATTTCTGTAGTCATTCCCCAGCAAAACCTATGGGTATATGTGCGCACACTGCGTTTTTTTTATACCTGCGGATTTACCCGTAGAATTTCCGCTGCGGAATTAATGTGCATGTCACTTTTCTGCAGGTACCTGCATTTTTTGCTATAGATAATGGTAAAAAACTGCAGGGTTGAGATTTTACATTGGTTTTTGCCGCGGGTGCGGTATTCTGCCAGAGGGTGCAGATGTTTCTTAAGAAAAGTCAATTTTCTAGTGCGCACATAGCCTAAAGGTGGTTTTACACGCTAAAGCGAACTCGTTGGGGTCACGGAATTTGTGCCGCACATCCGTCCGCTTTAGCGATGTCGTTGCGTGTGACACTTGTTAGCGATTTTGAATCATTGCAAAAACGTTCAAAATCGCTCATCGTGACATGCTCCCCTCTTCCCAAATATCGTTGCTGCTGCAGTAACGATGTTGGTCCTCGTTCCTGCGGCTTCACACATCGCTACGTGTGACACCGCAGGAACGAGGAACCTCTCCTTACCTGCGTCCACCGGCAATGAGGAAGGAAGGAGGTGGGCGGGATGTTCGTCCCGCTCATCTCCGCCCCTCCTCTTTGATTGGGCGGCCACGTAGTGACGTTGCCGTGACGCTGAACGAATCGCCCCCTTAGAAAGGAGGCGGTTCGCCAGTCACAGCGACGTCGCAGAGCAGGTGTGTGCGTGTGACGCTGCCGTAGCGATAATGTTCGCTACGGCAGCGATCACCACATATTGGCCGTACGACGGGGGCGGGTGCTATGATGCTCGACATAGCTAGCATCGGCTAGCGATGTCACAGCGTGTAAAACGGCCTTTAGACAGACATTTCCCCTCCGAGTCTGGGAGGAAATTGGGGGTGCTTCTTATAGTCCGAATGTATCTGTCTTGTAGTGGAGCAGGGTCACAGGAGGCAGCAGCATGGTCAAGGCTGCACAAAGTGGCAGGAGCAGTGAATATATAGATTGTAAGATTGTGAGCAGGGCTCTCACTGTAACTGGTTTTTATTGTCAGTACATGCCCCCACTTAATTGTAAGGTTTTGCGGAATATGGTTGACACTATATAAATTAAAATGTATTATTATATTATAATATTGATTTTCTCATGTAAGGGAATTAAATATTCACTGCTCCCCATGCCCATAACCCCGACCACCTCTTGGCACCGAGGTCAGTGATAGTAAATGACTGTGATGATTTTTACTCTCATTGATGCCGGCGTTGAGAGGTGGGCTGGGTTATAAGCACGGGGAGCAGTGAATATTCATTTTTCTTTAATAGAGAAATCAATATTCAATGGTCCTGCCAGCACCGACTTTCTGCAAAGGCAACCTTGCTCCTGCCTTCATCGCGCCTGTAATGGGGAGCACATAGCAGTTGCACCATGCCCTGCACGCCAAAGTAATTTGCTGGCATCAGTTGAGGACCACTCACGGGGGAGCGGAGGGAAGTTAAATAGAATAGGACATTAGTACAGAATTGGGGGACATTACCCTCATAACAGTGTCAGCAGCAGATGTCCCCCATAAATGTATAGTAACCACATTTTTTTGCTTCAAAATGTTTTTCCTCCTATAAAAACAAGGTGCGGCTTATGGTCCAGTGCGTTTTATAGTTCGAAAAATACGGTATTATTCCTTCTTAAAGGCTTAAGCACCTCATGTATAATTAACAGCTTCATGTTTAAACACATACACTGATCACACTGGTACCATTTTTTTATGTGTCATCAGGGTTTTTCATGAATAGATAAATGTATTAATAAATTACAAAGCTTTTCCTATATTTTGCATTTTTAAAGGGAATCTGTCAGCAGGATTTTGCTATGTAACCTGAAAACAGCAGGAGATAGAGGCTGACACAGAGTTGAATGGTGTCATTTATTACCCGGTGTGGTGGTGTTTACTTGTAGTGAAGGTTTTATCACCAGGCGATTATCACTAGTCTGGCCACGCCCCTGCCCTCTCTGATTAGCACCTCTGTCTATAGACCTTATACATAGAGAGCCTGGTGTGAGCGGATTAACTTTTTGAGCTCTGCTGCTTTGCTACATCTAAGGCTACATTCTCATGATCCATATTTGTTGTATGTTCGATGCTGCAGACTTTCTGTACTGTAGCTTACTTGCGTTTTTTCATTGTGTTTTGCTTTGCTTTTTCTTAACGTGCGTTTTTATCCCATTTTTGACCCTGCATTTTTTTTTTTGCCTGTTTGGTATGTCATGATTTAAATAAAGCTGCTTTGTTTTTTAAACTATCCGGTATTAACATTCGTAGGTGTGGATCATATGTGTTTTTTATGTGTTTACGCCATAGAGACGCATGTGTGTTTTTTTTTGTTTTTTTTTTCACCTGTGGATTTCCTCAGCTAATGCAAGTCTATGGGGAAATTCAGCACAGAAAACCCGCAAAAGAAATTGACATGCTGAGAATTGGAAAAATGCATGGCAGGTGAGTTTACGCAGCGTAAAGAAAGAAGTGCAGGCGACATGAGATTTCTATTAATCCCATCCACTTTGCTTGAAATGGAAAATGCAGCATTTTTGACACCGCAAAAAAACCTCATTGTTGGCACAAGCCCATAGAATTCTGTGTGTGTCAGAACAGCTCCAGCCAGTAAGCTAAGTGATACATCATTAAATTCATGGAGTGTTTGCCTATACCATGCTGCTCTCAGATGAGGTAGGAAAAACCTGCTGACAGATTCCCTCTAAATACGTATAGAAAACAATTGCCATCCGTGTACTGTATGTGATTTCATAAACTCAGAAACATGTATTGGCCCTTGTCATCCATAAGGCAGGAAAAAACTGACATGTCTCTGTTTATGTTGCACACATACATGGTCCATGTAAAATAATCGGACATGCCATGCACAACCTGTCTCCTCCCTACATCTGTGACCTAGTCTCCCGGTACCTACCTGCACGCAACCTCAGATCCTCACAAGATCCCTTCTCTGCTCCTCCCTTATCTCCTCTTCCCACAATCACGTACAAGATTTCTCCCGTGCATCCCCCATACTCTGGAATGCTCTACCTCAGCACATCAGACTCTCCCCTACCGTGGAAAGCTTCAAGAGGAACCTCAAGACCCACCTCTTCCAACAAGCCTACAACCTACAATAGCCCTCAGTCCAGTACACCACTGCACAACCAGCTCTGTCCTCACCTATCGTACCATCACCCATTCCCTGTAGACTGTGAGCCCTCACGGGCAGGGTCCTCTCTCCTCCTATACCAGTCTGTTATGTACTGTTAATGATTGTTGTACGTATACCCTTTCACTTGTAAAGCGCCATGGAATAAATGGCGCTATAATAATAAATAATAATAATAATAAATAGTACCATAGATTATAATGGGTATGTGATATATCCATGAAAAAGGATGGATCACGGACGTCTAAATGAGGCATGAAAGAGGGTCCATCAGAAAGGCTTAAAGGGGTTTTCGCAAGATTAAAAGCTATCCCTGTTCATTTTCATCTTGTTTGTGTGAGATTTTGCAGCTGAACATGCATCCAAGCACAAATGCCTCTTCATGTAAGCCGGTTTAAGGTTCCATTCTCTCTTGAGGCTTGATATATTTTATACAATACAGCAAAACATCTGGCTCATTCATTTAAGATAAGTTTGAGACTTTAATGTGTCAGCAGTCGTGACCTCATTTTATCTGTTCTGGGTGTTCTCTGTTATAAACCCCACAGACAAACTGAGAGAACACCATTGCTTACAGTCTTGATGTTTTATATATGACCTTTTTAGTTCTAAGGACCTATATAAACCTTAAGACTGTAATCAGTAGCCACAGATAAAATATAAGCAAACGTTCACTATTTTCTGTTTTCTCTGAAAAGTCCAAAATTGTGAGACGTGTTGCGGAGGGATGCAGCAGTCTTGAAATTGCCAAACTTTGAAGCGTGATCACCAAACAATCAAGGCAAATAGCCAACAGGGTCGCAAGAAGCATGTTGGCCAAAAAAGGCGCAAAATAACTGCCCATGAATTGAGGAAAATAAAGCGTGAAGCTGCCAAGATGCCATTTGCCACCAGCTTGGCCATATTTCAGAGCTGCAACGTTACTGGAGTATCCAAAAGCACAAGGTGTGCCATACTCAGGGACATGGCCAAGGTAAGAAAGGCTGAAAAACGACCACCTTTGAACAAGAAACATAAGATAAAACGTCAAGACTGGGCCAAGAAATATCTTAAAACTGATTTTTCAAAGGTTTTATGGACTGATGAAATGAGAGTGACTCTTGATGGGCCAGATGGATGGGCCAGAGGCTGGATCAGTAAAGGGCAAAGAGCTACACTCCGACTCAGACACCAGCTAGGTGGAGGTGGGGTATGGTATGGGCTGGTATCATCAAAGATGAACTTGTGGGGCTGAGTATAGAGTGAAGCTCAACTCCCAGACCTACTGCCAGTTTCTGGAAGACAACTTCTTCAAGCAGTGGTACAGGAAGAAGTCAGTATCGTTCAAGAAAAACATGATTTTCAAAACAGTCCAATGCTCCATCACATGCATCCAACTTCTCCAATAATGGCTGGCCAGTAAAGGTCTAAAAGTTGAAAAAATAATGACATGCCCCCTTGTTCACCTGATCTGAACCCCATAGAGAACCTGTGGCTCCTCATAAAATGTATGTTCTACAGGGAGGGAAAACAGTACACCTCTCGGAACAGTGTATGGAGGCTGTGGTGGCTGCTGCATGCAATGTTGATCGTAAACAGATCAAGCAACTGAGAGAATCTATGGATGGTAGGCTGTTGAGTGTCATCATAAACAAAGGTGGCTATATTGATCACTAATTTTTTGAGGTTTTGTTTTTGCATGTCAGAAATGTTTATTTCTAAATTTTGTGCAGTTATATTGGTTTACCTGGTGAAAATAAACAAGTGAGATGGGAATATGTTAGGCTTTTATTAAGTTGCCTAATAATTCTGCGCATGAATAGTTACCTGCACAAACAGATGTCCTCCTAAGATAGCCAAATCTAAAAAAAAAGCCCCACTCCAACTTCCAAAAATATTAACCTTGACCTTTCATTTGAGGCGGCCCCACAGATGCTCAATAGGGTTTAGAGAGACATGCTTTGCCAGTCCAGCACCTTTTACTCTCAGCTTCTTTAGCAAAGGAATGTCAGAAAAAAGACTAGCCGTTCCCTGGAGGATAATTAGAGAGTGCAGTGCTCGGAAATCTTGGTCCGGCTCCCAGGTGAAGAACAAAAAAAACAAATCGAGAAAATCCAGCATAAATAAAATTAAAACGTTTATTACTAAAATGAAAATCCCGTTACACATACACGTGTGGTTTTTCTGTTGGGTATAGTTTTTTTTGAATTTTTTTATGTGAAGTTTTGCACTTTTTTGTATATTCTACCTGTTTGTTAACCCTTCGATTGTAATGGACACATGTGTTGGCTAATCAGGTTTCCGCCCTGCTCATACCTGCTATTAAAGGGGGTTATTTGTTTCTATATAAGGTGTGATTAAGAACATATTCCTTGTCATGAATAAGAGCTTTTTTTTCTGCTTGAAACGCATTGACGTTTCCATGTTCTTATTATGTCGTAAACATATATGTGTAATGGGCTTTTAATTTTGGTAATAAACTGTTTCATTTTATTTATGCTGGTGCTGGATTTTCTCGATTTTAGCAAGGCAAAGGTCATCTTGGAGGTGTGTTTTGGGGTTATGTTGTAATACCACCCTGCTCTGCTTTGGTATGTCACAGTACATGTTGGCATTCATGATTTCCCCAATAAACTGTAGCACCACACAGTCGGCAGCAGTATGGGAAGGGGAAAAAGCAGTTCATAGATAAGCTTGTCCCCTTCCCATAGTGATGGTTCTGCTTCACATAACTTGTTTTATTTACTGCCCCATTCTATGTCCTGTTGTGTATAAATATGTGACTCTTCAGATTTTGTGTTATATTGAGCCTGATGAAGAGACCTGAGTAGTCTCGAAAGCTTGCTATTACCATCTTTTCAGTTAGCCATTAAAAGGTATCAACCACTGAGGACTTCAGTTCTTTCAAACAATTTTTTTATCTCTACTGGCTAACACGGTACAAAGATATATTCTACCTGTTGCTAAAGTCCGACAAGTGCAGCAGGGCGTGACACTGACCTTCCAGCGCCTCTGCCTCTCTTCCTATACCCACCCTTTGCCACGGTCTGTGACTGACAGGTCACAATATCTATTGTCTGTGACTTCGTGCTGTGCCGTCAGTGTCTGGGGTGGTGTATGTGCAGTTAACTTTTGCCAACATTGCACAACTCGGTCTATCAATCTGCTCATGCGCTTCCCTCTCTGAAGAGACCAACCTTAACAATTTATGACCCCAATTATATTCAAGACACAAATGGCTCCTTCATGTTTTATTTTGACAAGGTTATCTGTTTCTCTGGAGACTTGACATAAGGTGTAAGGATGTTGAGGTAGGCTATGTGCACAAGGTGCGTGGTTTTTGATGCGTTTTTTTTTTTCAAATCTGCACCAAAACCTGCATGCCTATGCTGAAACCAGCAAAATCTATGAGATTGTGTTGTGCCCACATTGCTTATTTTTCTGTAACTGCAGCATGTCAATTGTTGGGGTGTTTTTTCCTGCACTTTTTAGCTCTTCCAGGCAGTCAATTCATTAAAAGAAAAATGCATGGCACAAAAAATGCATGCGTTTTTCTGTGAGAATGGGCAGATTTCATGCAGAAACGTGCACATAATCTTAAGTACACAAGAAGAAACATCTGAGTGTTGCAGCTATTTCAGTGCCAAACTACAATGTACTACTGTATGTTTGACAGGTCATCTGTATGAGACTTTGGGGCATTGATTTTCTTGGATGGTTTTTTGCAGCAATGTCACTTTTCCAATGCATTTGCGCTACAAAAATGTGCAAGCCTCCTTTATTTCCTTTGACAAATGATTGACCTGAGCCTGATTGGGGGTTGCTTTTGTTGTTGGATGAGATGGCATTTTTAGTGATCCTATTATATTTTTTTCTACTGTGACTGTGACTTATTGAATGTTTTTTATTCTCTTTTTTTTATTTTTTTATTTGTGTAAGTATGAGGAAAAGGCTTACCAGACAGTTTTATATCGCCGGCCGTTCCCAAATTTTATTGGATCATATGTAGCAAAATCTGAGGCCATTGGTTGGTTTCGGGATGACATGGCAACTATTAGCACCCACAAGTGCATTGCATGGGTACTAGTTGAGTGAAATGGGTAGCCCACCCTCTCACAACTATTTAGATGCCACGGATTCTATTGGCCTCCGCAACTGAAGGGTTGAAGGGGTTGTATAGTCTAAAATAACAAGTCTTTAGTCACTCTGTGTGATTACAGACTTGTGAATCCTCACATTGTTCACACTGTGCGCAGTGAGAATTCTCCGGTGTCAGAGCCAGGAACAGTGATCACTTAGCCGTAAGTATGCGATGTGCATGGTCCCTGACAAAATTCATCTAGATTGGCATGACCTCGCTCAGTATACTTAAATTGAGCGAGTTCACGCCCAGCTGCAGCTAGTCAGAATCTGGCCAGGAATATACATATCACATACTTGTGGCCACATGACCTCCATTCCCGGGTCAGACACTGGAGAATCCTCACAGCGTACAGTGCGTGCAATGTGAGGATTCATAAGTCTACAGTGCAGAGTGACTGCAGACTTGTCATCTTAGACCGTACAACCCCTTTAAATATCCAAAATTGATGTCTTCACCGACCAGAGCAGTTGCAGCACTGTGTCAGATATACACTGTGTGCAGAATTATTAGGCAAGTTGTATTTTAGAGATTTTTTTTATTATTGATCAACTATGTTCTCAATCAACCCAAAAGACTCATAAATATCAAAGCTAATTATTTTTGGAAGTTGGAGTGGGTGTTTTTAGATTTGGCTATCTTAGGAGTATATCTGTTTGTGCAGGTAACTATTACTGTGCAGAATTATTAGGCAACTTAATAAAAAAACAAATATATTCCCATCTCACTTGTTTATTTCCACAAGGTAAACCAATATAACTGCACAACATTTAGAAATAAACATTTCTGACATGCAAAAACAAACCCAAAATAATTAGTGACCAATATAGCCACCTTTCTTTATGATGACACTCAACAGCCTACCATCCATTGATTCTGTCAGTTGCTTGATCTGTTTACGATCAACATTGCGTGCAGCAGCCACTACAGCCTCCCAGACACTGTTCCGAGACGTGTACTGTTTTCCCTCCTTGTAGATCTTACATTTTATGAGGGACCACAGATTCTCTATGGGGTTCAGATCAGGTGAACAAGGGGGGCATGTCAGTATTTTTTCATCTTTTAGAACTTTGCTGGCCAGCCACGCTGTGGAGTAGTTGGATACATGTGATGAAGCATTGTCCTGCATGAAAATCATGTTTTTCTTGATCGATACCGACTTCTTCCTGTACCACTGCTTGAAGAAGTTGTCTTCTAGAAACTCGCAGCAGGTCTGGGAGTTGAGCTTCACTCCATCCTCAACCCGAAAAGGTCCCACAAGTTCATCTTTGATGATACCAGCCCATACCAGTACCCCACCTCCACCTTGCTGGCGTCTGAGTCGGAGTAGAGCTCTCTGCCCTTTACTGATCCAGTCTCTGGCCCATCCATCTGGCCGATCAAGAGTCACCCTCATTTCATCAGTTCATAAAACCTTTGAAAAATCAGTCTTAAGATATTTCTTGGCCCAGTCTTGACGTTTTATCTTATGTTTCTTGTTCAAAGGTGGTCGTTTTTCAGCCTTCCTTACCTTGGCCATGTCCCTGAGTATGAAACACCTTGTGCTTTTGATACGCCAGTAACATTGTAGTTCTGAAATATGGCCAAACTGGTGGCAATTGGCATCTTGGCAGCTTCACGCTTTATTTTCCTCAATTAATGGCAGTTATTTTGCGACTTTTTTGCCCAACACGCTTCTTGCGACCCTGTTGGCTATTTGCGATGAAATGCTTGATAGTTCGGTGATCGTCACGCTTCAAAAGTTTGGCAATTTCAAGACTGCTGCATCCCTCTGCAAGACATCTCACAATTTTGGACTTTTCAGAGCCTGTCAAATCTCTCTTCTGACTCATTTTGCCAACGTAAAGGAAGTTGCTTAATAATTTAGCACACCTTATATAGGATGTTGATGTCATTACACCACACCCCTCCTCATTACAGAGATGCACATCACCTGATTTACTTAATTGGTAGTTGGCTCTCAAGCCTATACAGCTTGGAGAAGGACAACATGTATAAAAATTATCATGTGATCAAAATACTCATTTGACTAATAATTCTGCACACAGTGTAATACACAGCGGACTTTCACTACTGATAGCGCGAGTTCTTTTCCTGAGCCAGTTCCATCACCGCGCTGTACAAGTACAGTGCTTTTTGGGAACTTATTACCTTCTGCAACATTCAGATAACTCCGATGTTGGGAAGGGGTTAATTCATGGAAATGGAGATAGTACTCCTTTCATAAGAAAAATGGTTAATCCATTAAACATACAGCCACCTTTGATCTCTAGGATCACCTTTATGTTTTTTCTTTGCAGTTTGCAGGATGAGTTGTTTTTTTTGTGGCACCATAAGACATTTTACAAAGTAGAACAAGACAACACTTTTCAGATTTCTTACTTGTGATTTTGACCGAATAGGTCTTGTAATACGTGTAAGTATGATGTTTTTGCTTTCGGTGCAGTTTTTGTATTAAAACCTAATTTGTCTTTCCCTTTTTTATAGATATATCTCGCATAATTCAGCTAGACTTGGATTTAAAGTTCCAGACTAACATCCGGGAACTATTTGAAGAGTTTGATAACTTTCTACAGAACTCAGTCATTGGGATCGCACATGAAATGCAGCCTGTGTACAGGTAATTGCTTTTATTCTAATGTTGGTTTTAGAAAAGGGTTTGTTAATGTTTTAGTGGTGTGTCCCAATTTTATTTTTCACTTTTATAGTTTATGAATTTTATTTTCCTCTTTATGCTATTGTATTTACTCATGCTTAAGTTTGATTTAACCCTGAACCTAGCTGTTAGGTTCCACATCAAGGATGTAGAGTTATGTACCTATGCGATCCGCAGCAGCAGTTCGCCATAATGCACAGCTAAGCTTTTGCTCTGTTTGGTTTGGGACTGGCACGAACTTTAATTCCAACTCTGTGACTCCTCAATAGTGACATCAGCTTGCGAAGAGTTTGACAGAGGAAGATCACTCCCTCTGTCAGACCATCAGCAGCCTGCAGTCCTTGGCAAACAGAAACCTAACACTGGCCTCTGTGTCTGCTCTATAACATGTCCTACTGGATCCAGCTACCTCAATGAAAAAATATAAAAGCTATGGCTTCTAGAACGCAACAATAAACAAAGAAGAAAAACCTTTTTGGCTTGAAGGCTAAAATGGCTTTTAGTGGGAATAAGTAAATGTAAGCAATTAACTTCTCATGTATTCGTGAGACTTAAAAATGCCCCTAAATATCTATGGTAATAAAGCTTTGCATGTGACGGCTAGAAGACAGTGGCAAATTCAACCATTAGTAACAATGGCGGATATTGCACACCAAACGTTTGCCTCATAATGCAACATTAAAATGTTTAAAATGCCCAAGACATATTTACAACAAATTATTACATCATGTTTTAGTTTGGTAGTTTAGTACCTGTGGAAAAATATGAAAAATAAAAAAGGAGTGGTTAACTTTTTGGCATGAAGTACGATATTTATGTTTGCATTTCTACATAATCTCAAAATAGTCTCGGTACACGGTAGCTCAGTGGTTAGCACTGCAGTCTTGCTGCGCTGGGGTCTTGGGTTCAAATCCCACCAAGGACACCATCTGGAAGGAGTTTATATGTTCTCCCCTTGTTTGTGTGAGTTTCTCCGGGTACTCCGGTTTCCTCCCACACTCCAAACACATACTGATAGGGAATTTAGAGTATGAGCCCCAAGGGGAGCAGTGATGATCACATCTGTAAACCACTGTGGAATTACTAGCGCTATATAAGTTAATAAATATTATTATTTATTTATAGAGCACGCTTAATTCCATGGTGCTGTACATGAGAAGGGATTACATACAGAATACAGATCCAAGTTACAGTAGACAGACTAGTACAGAGGGAAGAGGACCCTGCCCTTGCGAGCTTACATTCTATAGGATTTTGGGGAGGAGACAATAGGTGGGGTGTTGGTTGGGCGGCGGCTCCGCACGGTGGTGAAGCGGTGGCGGCTCCGCACGGTGGTGAGGCGGCGGCTCCGCACGGGGGTGAAGCGGTGGCGGCTCCGCGCGGTGGTGAGGCGGCGGCGGCTCCGCACAGATTGTTATTATATTGTAGAAAGATCATAGCTTCAGAATCCTTTCACTGCCGTGCTGTGTTTGTCATTTTACGTTTTTGTAGCCAGGATGTGTATACATAAAATCTACAAGAAAAAGAAAGAAATTAAAATACCATACTTATAAGTTTTCTGTCATTAGACACCTGGCACAATGTCCAAATGCCACATTGAATAAGGATATTAGTGACTAAAAGTATGTTCCAACCATAAAATTATAAACATGACACCTACTTAAAATCAAAGTATTTTTGTTATGTGCAGGATTCATACATACCACTTAGGCCTGATTTACATTTTATTATCTTAACAAGATCATCAGAACTGGAGAGATAAATCTGGTTTTATATTGAGAAATTGGAATCTGTAGTGTGAATGGGCAGAGCTATAACTTTGGGATGCCTCTACGTATCCCAGTGGTTCTGAGCAAAGTCATCACTTATAATACTTTACATTAATGTAGATCAATCTTTTTACATTTTTAAATACAACTCTGAAATGTAGAACATTTGAAAAAAAAAAACACCTACTTTTCAAACTTTTAATATGTCTGCCCTTACCTTTTTACTGACATCCCCCATACTTGTATGGAACATGTTAACTCTGAGCATTACGTGGGTTTAGTAGCTAAACTCTATAATCATGCTCTTAAAAAATGCAGAGATCCTTCCAACCCCGATTCTTAAAGAGAACCAACCAGCAGGATTTTCATATATAGAGTAAAGCCAGTGCTATACTGGGGCTAGGATGCTGAAGGTCAGCATAGCTTTTATTCAGAGATTGGAGTTTATTTCAGAAATATGTGCAAGTAAAGTTCCAGCAATGCACTGCTATTTGATTGACAGGTGCAACAGGGGTGGGAATATGTGGGTAGGGTCTTGCTATCTATTCCACCCCTGTCTGCCTGACTAGCTAAGGTATTTACTTACTTTCCTTCCACCCTGTTTAAGTGTAATTATAACCTCATTAATCAGTCAATGTGCTAAATGATTTTAGTAGGTAGGAAACCCCTTAACTTTTTTGGCTAGGCAGGATCCATACAATCAAAATGGTCATCCTCCACTGCTTCCTCTGCCTCTTTAGATCTCTACAGGTGCCATCCCCATCAAGGAACTCAAGACCATACACACCCGAAATATCACTAAAATGTGGCCACAACTAACACTTAAGACAATATTAATCCATAAAAGCAAAAAAAGTCTTTCTCTAGCCTTAATTTTATGATATATTACAAAGCCGCACAGATTATACACCTTACAACTTTTAAAGGAGTTATCCGACATACACTCCAAAAAAAATTGTAAGCTAATCTGTGCTGTATTGTCATATAAATCACCCCTACATTGTTATTTTTAGTTTTCTAACTTTTGTTCCTCTTGAATTATCCCTTTATTCTCTGCAGCACCTTGTTTACATTCAGCTCCAACAAACATGACAATTTCCTGTATTCTTGGTTGCCAAACCTCAGTCGGAGCTGGCACCACCCAGCCTCAGTGTCCAGAAACGCCCCCTGCCCGGTCTCAGTGTCCAGAAACGCCCCCTGCCCGGCCTCAGTGTCCAGAAACGCCCCCTGCCCGGCCTCAGTGTCCAGAAACGCCCCCTGCCCGGCCTCAGTGTCCAGAAACGCCCCCTGCCCGGCCTCAGTGTCCAGAAACGCCCCCTGCCCGGCCTCAGTGTCCAGAAACGCCCCCTGCCCGGCCTCAGTGTCCAGAAACGCCCCCTGCCCGGCCTCAGTGTCCAGAAACGCCCCCTGCCCGGCCTCAGTGTCCAGAAACGCCCCCTGCCCGGCCTCAGTGTCCAGAAACGCCCCCTGCCCGGCCTCAGTGTCCAGAAACGCCCCCTGCCCGGCCTCAGTGTCCAGAAACGCCCCCTGCCCGGCCTCAGTGTCCAGAAACGCCCCCTGCCCGGCCTCAGTGTCCAGAAACGCCCCCTGCCCGGCCTCAGTGTCCAGAAACGCCCCCTGCCCGGCCTCAGTGTCCAGAAACGCCCCCTGCCCGGCCTCAGTGTCCAGAAACGCCCCCTGCCCGGCCTCAGTGTCCAGAAACGCCCCCTGCCCGGCCTCAGTGTCCAGAAACGCCCCCTGCCCGGCCTCAGTGTCCAGAAACGCCCCCTGCCCGGCCTCCGTGTCCAGAAACGCCCCCTGCCCGGCCTCCGTGTCCAGAAACGCCCCCTGCCCGGCCTCCGTGTCCAGAAACGCCCCCTGCCCTCCCTCTGCACATTTAATGGCTGTCAGTATTCTGCCCGGCACCTGACCTCTCAGCATGTGACAGAGCAGAGATCCAGCTTCTCTCATCTGTGACACAGCAATCAGCTCACATCCCATCCACAATGGTAACAGAAAGAGTTGTTACATGTTCCTCACCCCTTATAGATAAATGAATACTGTGTAAGGCCTGTTTCACACGTCAGTGATTCTGGTACGTTTGTGTTTTTTTTTAAACGTACCAGAATCACTGACATACGCAGACCCATTATAATGAATGGGTCTGCTCACACGTCAGTGATTTTTCACTGCACGTGTCTCCGTGTGGCGTACCCGCGTGTGCGTGATTGCCGCACGGAGACGTGTCCATTTTTTTCTAGCATCACTGATGTTCCACGGACCACGCAGTGGTGTGGTCCGTGAAACACGTGCCAGAAAAAAACGTGCTTTTAAAATAAAAAACATTTTAACTCACCCAGCATCCAGCGATGTCCTCTGCAGCCCGTGCAGCTTGCTGCTTCTAAGCCGGCTGATTATTGTCGCGCATATTCATGATGCGCGACACAGCCGACCCGGAAGCAGCTGCTGCGGGGGTCAGCGCCGGCCGGATGCTGCACCGCGGGAGCGATCAGCACCATGGAGAGCGGGAGCGTGCACAGGTGAGTTGATTACTAAGTGCAATCACGGGCCACGGAGAACGGAGCCCGGATTGCACTTAGACAACCCACGTGTGCCGTGAATCACGGCACACGCAGGGACATGTGCGTGTTTTACATGCCAGTGAAAAACATCAGTGTTTTTCACTGACGTGTGAAACGGGCCTAAGGCAGACTATATATAGCACCCAATGTGAGTCTATAGTAGATATATACGCCATGTATGTATGGTACATGTGTGCGTGTGCGTGGTTTAGTACAATGTGAACATCAGACATTTAATAATTTTTATGATACAATAAT